>NW_024755510.1:0-22099 GCF_018991925.1 Homarus americanus
ATCATTGTACTTCGTTCAGTTACGTATTGCTGTAGTCAGTGTCGTCTCTTTAACGTGGGCTTTTATTAAGGTGGTTCTCATGTCTTCGTTCAGAGGAGAAACTTATCGCTCATATCCCTTGAGACTCGCGGTTCTGCATGGCCACCCCAACACCAATCATTTACGTAATTTTGTTTCAGTTAAATGTTTTCATAAATCCTGCTATGTATTCTCAGGTTAATTAATAACAAATATACCAAGTAAGTAATCAGATTTTTTTGAGTAATGAATCTTATAATTTCAAAAGGTATACATGAAAAAAATTGAAAGTGGTGTATTTTGTTGAGAAATAACTAATGATGTAGGAAATTAATTGCCTATTTAGCAAAAAAGAAATAAGTTAGTGCATAAATTTTACATTCATGAACATTTATGATCAATTACAGCAATATGATAAACGACGTTATTATTGATTTCCCATAACACGTAATGAGTGAAGAGGAAACCATTGAGATTACCGCAATTACTGACTAAATGACCTTCAATTTGCTGCTACCTTCAACACACCTGTGCACCCATCTTCACCACGAACACTCACCTGGCTCACCTAAATCCTCCCCCACACACTCTCCTTTGGTTGTCAGCCTCCACCACTACAGTAAGCTTCCCTTCAACCATAACACCTCCCTCACCTAGTGGCCCCTCCCCTAAATTATGCAAGGTCCTGGGAACTCAGAGTAGAGTGCCGCGTTTACCTTTCTTCTGACACTGCCAGGTGCCATCAGCTGAGAGAATATTTAAAAACGTGTTAAAGATGGCAACTTTATAATTGCCACATTGATGACTTAAAATTTTGTCTTGAACAGAGTCTGTGTGTGTGTGTGTGTGTGTGTGTGTACACTACGATGTACCTATACACAATTTGTTCACTACCATGTTACTATACACAATGTTTACTTTATGGTACTCTTAAGTATTGGATCAAAGCTGATATCTTCCACCAAAAGAAAGTGTTGGTCCAGCGTTAACTTCGCAAACTAATGAACGAAGGGTGGAAAAATATAGCGTGTGAAATGCCACAATTTGGGGACCAACACAAGATGCATGAATTTTTCAATTTGCTCAACCAATATATGGCTCAACTACTCACGGCGTGGCCCGCTCCGCTCATCCCACGCTAACTCCCTAATTAAAGACGAAGAAGTATCCATCAGTGCTGGAAAGAGCACTACCATTCGCTACTCAACCGAAACGCCGATGTGGATGTCTTAACTACCCAGCAGGTTCCTCAGCACCCAGAGCTGACCCACCTCAGCTATCCTCCACCCCTGGATGAGGTATCTACTGCCATCAAGCAGATGAAAAACAATAAAGCTTACCAGCCGTCTCCACTCTCCTGGAGAATATATGGGAGAAGGAGGAAATATTTATAAGAACAAGGGAGACCAGTCAGACTGTGGCAACTACCCGCGGGATCTCGCTGCTGTCCGTAGCTGGCAAGATTACTGCTCGAGTCCTCCTGAGGCGGAAAACTTCCTCCCAGAATCTCAATGTGGCTTTAGACCATCACGTGGCACCACTGACACGATCTTTGCTGCCCAAAAGATACAGGAAAAGTGCAGAGAACAGCGTCGTCATTTGTACATGGTCTTCATTGATCTTACCAAGGCCTTCGACTCGGTCAACAGGGAAGCCCTCTGGTGGACCCTCAGTCGTTTTCTCTGCCTACCTAAATTCATCGCCATTGTGAGGCAACTTCACGATGGCATGAAAGACAGTGTCCTGCACAATGGCACCCAGTCTGAGTTCTTCCCCATCCAAACGAGGGTAAAAAAAGGATGTGTACTGGCACCAACTCTATTTTCCACTTTCTTGGCTGCCTTCCTTACTCGTGCCAGAGCCAATTTAGCCGGCGGGGCGGACATCGAGTACCGGGTGAAGGGGGTCTTTTCAACATAAGACGACTCCAGGCAGAAACAAACGTGTCGGCTGCTTCCATCACTGAACTTCAGTATGCAGACGACCTCACCCTAGTCGCTCACACTGAATGCGACCTACAGAAGATCCTGAACACCTACGCACATGCGCATGCATACTTCAGCCTTGAGGTGAATGTACGTAAGACTCAGATTCTCTTTCAGTCTGCCCCTGGTCAACCACATCCCCACCATCCATCCAGCTTAATGGCACTACCCTCTCTAATGTTACCCACTTCAAGTATCTCGGCTCCCACCTGTCCACCACCGCGGACATCAATGAAGAGATTCAGCATCGGATCAGATGCGCATCTCAAGCCTTTGGCAGACTCCGTACCCGTGTCTTCAACTGTAGGGAGCTGAAATTATTTACAAACTTGCACATGTATAGAGCAGTGGTCCTCCCCACCCTGCTGTATAGCAGCGAGATATAGGTCACAAACAGGAGGCACCTCAAGGCACAAAGCTTTCACCAACGTAGTCTATGTTTCATCCTCCGAATTCGCTGGGAAGACAAGAGAACAAATGCCAGAATTCTTGCTGACACCAACTGGAGGAGCATCGAGACTACTATTATCCATGAACAACTACGTTGGACTGGCCATGTTACCCGCATGGACGACAGTAAACTGCCACAGCAACTACTTTACAGTCACCTAACGAATATTAAACGCCGGCGGGCAACTGAAAAGGTATAAGGATAGTCTTAAGACAAACCTGAAAAAATTGCCAACTCGACCCCCTTACCTGGGAGACGATCACTCCCCACTGTAAGGCTTGGAGGAGCACCACGCGAGAAGGTGTCAATACTTTCGAGTTACCCCGACTGCAAACAGAGGCAGACAAGCGTTAGCGCCTGAACGTCGCTGCCGCCGCCCCTCCCGCACTAGGTGTAGCCCTCCACACGTGCCACATCTGTGGACGGCTCTGCCGGTCTCGTATCGGCCTCTCGAGTCACCTCAGAACTCACTGACGAAAGTGACATCCTTAATAGCTCATATCATTGTATCATAGCTGGATGATCGTCAGACTCGATTCCTAGTGGCAGTAAAGTAGTAGTAGTGTGTATGTATGTGTGTCCTGTATAAGCAGTGCGGAGTCAATCCCAACTTCACCTAGCCACCACCTTCCCCTGAATCACTCCCTACTACACCTAGCCACCACCTTACCCTGAATCACTCCCTACTACACCTAGCCACCACCTTCCCCTGAATCACTCCCTACTACACCTAGCCACCACCTTACCCTGAATCACCCCCTACTACACCTAGCCACCACCTGGGGACTCACCTGACGCCTGGTTGGAGACAGTGAGGAGGGTAGTGACGCCGAGGCAGGTGCGGGCAGGTACGGAGTCTGTGTCCATCCAGAAGCCCATCCAGGAGATAACGACAATGAGTATACTGGGCAGGTAACTCTGTACCAGGTGGAAGCCGATGTTCCTCTCCAGGGTGATGAGGGCCCGTAGACAGCTGTAGTTACCTGCGGGAGGGGGCAAAGTCTTCGTCAGGTGGGTCTTTTATCAACAATTTCACCAACATAATTTCTTATCACGATTTGGATTTGGTTATTAATTGTGATTTGAGTTATTGTGTTGTTATGGTATTGTAAGTTAATGGCCATGATTTATTATTATTATTTATTAATATTTATTGTTTTTTATAATATTTCATACAATAAGTTAGGGATTTTGTCTTCTATTTACATTCTTATTTATTCATTATTTTATTATATATTATTGTATTATCAGTCAATTAACTATTCACATTTCTAGCTGATCAACTGCTTACTAAACTTCTACCAGTGACTACAGCGACACCAAGCTGAACTAACACACGCCCTGCCACCCGTGTGATGCTGACTGAAGAGCGAAGTATTTATCCCTCAGCTGAAGGATTGACAGTAACACAGACAGACACACGCACAGAGGATGACACACACACACACACACGGACACACACACACACACACACACACACACACACAGACACACACACACAGACACACACACACACACACACACACACACACACACACACACACACACACACACACACACACACACACACACACACACACACACAGGTTCATTATAAGGTAAGGAGCAGAAACTCAAAAGATTCTCCATAAACACGAGAATTTGCACACATTGACCTCTGGCGGGGTGAAGGGTTTAAGGTGAGTGGCTTTTAGAGGGGAGGATTATTTAGTGGTGTGTGTGTGTTGGAAGGTGGGGTTAGGGAAGCAAATTTTCCATATTGTTTAGACCAAGAAATTTAAACCTGAAATAAACCGTCTGGAAGAGGGGTGGAGGGGGTGTGATGTCAGGCAGGGGTGAGGAGTGGGGGAGGCAGGGGTTATGGGGGGACATAAGAGGGGGGTTATGAGGTTGTGTTCATTATGTTGACTCTAGAGAGCTTTTGTTTACACTGGGTCCTTCATCAGCGACTTGGCAGCCTTGATGAACCTCTCCCTCACCTACTGTACCTCAAGCGTTTATTTACCTCCAGCTGACTAATGACCTCGCTCTACGCTCTGTCCGTTCTGGTGACTCTTAATGACTCACTAATGACATCGCTCTCCGCACCTGTATATCCAACTTGGTGACTCACAAAGACTCTACACCCGTTTTGGTGACTCACAGAGGCTCGTCACCCGTCTTGGTGACGCACAAAGGCTCTTCACCCGTCTTGGTGACTCACAAAGACTCTACACCCGTCTTGGTGACTCACAGAGGCTCTACACCCGTCTTGGTGACGCACAAAGGCTCTACACCCGTCTTGGTGACTCACAGAGGCTCTACACCCGTCTTGGTGACTCACAAAGGCTCTAAACCCGTTTTGGTGACTCACAGAGACTCTAAACCCGTGTTGGTGACTCACAGAGGCTCTACACCCGTCTTGGTGACTCACAAAGGCTCTAAACCCGTTTTGGTGACTCACAGAGACTCTAAACCCGTGTTGGTGACTCACAGACTCCTAAGCCGTGTTGGTGACTCACAGGGCTCTACACCCGTCTTAGTGACTCACAAAGACTCTACCCATCTTGGTGACTCACAGAGGCTCTACACCCGTCTTGGTGACTCACAAGACTCTAAACCCATCTTGGTGACTCACAGAGGCTCTACACCCGTCTTGGTGACTCACAAGGCTCTACTCTCGTCTTATTGCTCTTCATAAAGTAAATAAAGAGCCAAAATGGTGATCATAAAGAGAGTCAACCACGAGGAAGATTTTCAGTGTTCCAAATTTTGTCACAATAGAGGAACGAGGTGGGGGACGAGACGGGGCGGGGAGGAGCAGGACAAGACAGGGGGGGGAGGGCAGGACGAGACGGTGCGGGGAGGCAGGACAAGACGGGGCGAGGAGGGCGGACAAGAGGCGGGAGGATTGAGGACGAGACGGTGCAGGGAGGAGCAGGACAAGACAGGGCGGGAGGAGCAGGACGAGACGGTGCGGGGCGAGGAGAAGGGGAAGACGCCATCATTGTGCCTCGTTTGTGGCTCGTCAAATATTTTATTTCTGGTGGAGACAAGATGAAGGGAGGGAGGGGAGGGAGGAGGAGGGAGGGAGGAGGGAGGGAGGAGGGAGGAGGAGGAGGGGGAGATGGAGGGAGGGAGGAGGGAGGGGGGGGAGGAGATGGAGAGGAGGAGGGAGGGAGGGAGAGAAGCGATGGAAGGTGATGAGGAAGAGGAGGAGAGTAGGAAGAATAAAGAGGAAGGAAGAAGAAGGGAAGATAAGAAGAAAAAAGTAGGAAGAAAGAAAAGAACGCGAAGAGGAAGAGTTTGAGAGAAGAAGATAGTGAAGGAGGAGGGCGAAGATAAGAAGAAGGACAGGGGGTTGAGGGGGAAAAGAGAAGGAAGGAGGAGAAGGAAGAGGGAAAGGAGAGGGAAGAAGACGTAGATCACTAAGATTTTCCACCGTTGTTTTTCTCAGTTAACTTTACCTTTACCTACGAGTCATTACCTCACCTCTCTTTACCTCAGGAGAAGTATGTGTGTGTGTATATGTATGTATGTATGTATGTGTGGGTATGTATGTGCGTATATCCACATCCACAGCTTTATCACTATGCTAATGAACTACCATGTGATGAATTATGACACAGCTGACACAACCAAGAAAACAACTCACCTCTTCCTGCAAACAACGCACATTAGGTCAGAGGTCAAAGGTCACCAAAATAATATATCAAGGTCTATGTTTATGCTAAATTGACATCGAGGAGTATTTCTTTTAGCTGGTCGAATTTACATCAAAATGGCCGCCAAGGAAAAATATAGGGAAAAGTGTCAAAATGGCCGCCAGGAAAACGTCAAAATGATGAGCAAGGAAAAATATAAAAATGACCAACAGGAAAACATATTGTAATTTAATACGTGGAAATATTGGTCATTATATAAAATGTTTAGTGATGATAAATGTTTAAATAAATGGAATATAGATCAATGTAAAGTAGGCAGGATAATTAAATAATGGGAAATACAACACAATACAATAAATACAGCCGTACATACATACATTATACATACATACATACATACATGCATATCCTAAATTTCAACACTGACAGTCATCGTAGTCATTATCATGATCATCGTCGTAGTCATCATTGTAGTCACCATCGTAGTCATCGTCGCAACAGCTCTCACCTAATTGGCCAGCTGAGGGCGCTTTCGGAATTACCTCTAAATTGCTAAATGACCCGTACAAATTATTAATAGCTCGATGGGATGAATGGAGGAATGAGATAAACGAGATAGAGATAGAGACAAAAACAGATGGAGAGGGAGGAGGAGAGAGGTCAAAGGAGAGCAGAGAAAGAAGAAGACTAAAATGGGAGAGAGAAAACAAGGGAGAAAGAGGAGAAGGAGATGACAAGAGCAGGAGGATGTACTGTATGTTGGTGTGTGTTATTCATGAGGGCGGAGGGGAGGAAAGGAGTGGAGGGAGTGGGAAAAGGGTGGGGCTGGGGAGGGGGCGGAAGGAAGGAAAGGATAGGAAAAGGGTGTAGGGAGGAAGGGAGGGAGTAAGAGAGAAGGAATGGGAAGGAGGGAGGAGGGGAGGAGGGAGGGAAGGGAGAAAAGAGGGGAATACAAATCAAGCGAGTTGGGATACCATATTAATGTTACGTGTTCCCTACCACTGTGAGTAACCCTGCGGGGAGGAAGGGAAGGAGGGAGGGAGGAGGGAGGAGGGAGGGAGGGAGGAAGGAGGAGGAAGGAGGAGGGAAGGAGGAGGGAGGATAGATGGTGTCACTAACAGATTCCACACACCTGTATCACAACATAAGACGGTGATAAAATGCAAGTGTGAAAAAAAAAAACCTCGGCCCAACACGATGTGGCGGCAATTAAATCAGGGGGCTACACTGGAATATAAATGGTCTTCCTCCTGACGCCTACTGCTACCAGTATACTGAGGGCCTGTGTGTGTGTGTGTGATCAGAGAGTACCAACCTCAAGAGTGGGGATAAGGTATAGATTGATGATGAGTAAATAATATAAGAAAGAGAGAAAAGAAAGATAGGGTTAAAACAATAAGTGGACACACTGAAATAAACACACACACAGAGCCATTTCTTTCAATTCACACACACACACACACACACACACACACAGGCCATTTCTTTCAATTCACACACACATACACACACACACACACACACACACACACACACACACACGTCAGTTCTTTCATCGTAAACACCAACCCAGACTTCAGTGCTTGCCTAACCTAGCCTGACCCTAACCTGACCTGACCTTATAACCCCTATATTCTTTCTTCTTTCACAGCCTCTGCGCTTTCCAATGAGAGTTCTTCTGGCATATATAAATTAATTTCTCTAAGTCAATATACAAGACACAACTTTTCTCTTCCTTTCTATGTTTCTCTTTCTTCCTTCCTTGCTTTTCTTTTTTTTCTTTTTTCTCTCCTCCCTATTCTTCCTCCCACCCTCCCTCCTCGTCTTCCTCCACCCCACCCTCCTCCTCGTCGTCTTCCTCACCACCACCCTCCTCCTTGTCTTCCTCCTCACCTCTCCCTCCTCATTCTTCCACCCTCCCTCCTCGTCTTCATCCACCCCCTCCCTCGTCTTCCTCACCACCTCTCATCTTCTCCTCCCACCCCCCCTCCTCGTCTTCCTCCACCACCCTCCCTCCTCGTCTTCCTCACCACCCTCCCTCCTCGTCTTCTCCACCACCACCCTCCCTCCTCGTCTTCCTCACCACCCTCCTCCCTCCTCCTCGTCTTCTCCACCACCCTCCCTCCTCGTCTTCCTCCACCCTCCCTCCTCGTCTTCCTCACCCACCCTCCTCCTACTCTTCCCCCCTCCTGTGTCTTCGACATTTTACACACTCCTCCTGTGCCCCAATTTACTCACACCACCCGATCTTTTGTCTCTCTCCTCAATCCCCTCTCCCTCAATCCCCCTCTCTCTCCCTCAATCCCCTCTTTCTCTTCCCTCAATCCCCTCTCTCTCTCCCTCAATCCCCTCTCTCTCTCCCCTCAATCCCCTCTTTCTCTCCCTCAATCCCCCCTCTCTCTCCCCTCAATCCCCCTCTCTCTCTCCTCAATCCCCCTCTCTCTCTCCCTCAATCCCCCTCTCTCTCTCCCTCTCCCCTTCTCTCTCCCTCATCCCCTCTCCCTCACCTCTCTCTCTCCCTCAATCCCCCTCTCCTCTCTCCTCATCCTCTCTCTCCCACTCTCTCTCCCTCCAACCCCTCTCTCTCTCCTCAATCTCTCTCTCCCTCAATCCCCTCTCTCTCCCTCAATCCCCTCTTTCTCTCCCTCAATCCCCCTCTCTCTCTCCCTCAATCCCCTCTCTCTCTCCCTCAATCCCCTCTCTCTCCCTCATCCCTCTTCTCCCTCAATCCCCTCTCTCTCTCCCTCAATCCCCTTCTCTCTCCCTCAATCCCCTCTCTCTCCCTCAATCCCCTCTCTCTCTCTCGTCTTCTCCCCTCAATCTCTCTC
Source organism: Homarus americanus (assembly GCF_018991925.1). NCBI lineage: Eukaryota > Metazoa > Arthropoda > Malacostraca > Decapoda > Nephropidae > Homarus > Homarus americanus. The sequence goes on from NW_024755510.1 coordinate 8,927, forward strand.
CTCAATCCCCTCTCTCCTCAACCTCTCTCTCCCTCAATCCCCTTCTCTCTCCCTCAATCCCCTCTCTCTCCCTCAATCCCCCTCTCTCTCCCCTCAATCCCCTCTCTCTCCCTCAATCCCCTCTCTCTCTCCCTCAATCTCCCTCTCTCCTCTTATTCTAATTATCACATCCTTTGTATCTCCTCTTAATTATCCTCTTTCTTCGTTATCACCTGTTTTCTTTCTTTCCTTGAGTGCTCTGTCTCATTATCTTCTTATTGTTGTTAACCTTTACTTCCATCATCATCAAGTGCCTCTATCTCTCTTCTTCTCATACATCATCATCAACCTTTATCTCTCTACTTCTCTCTTCCATCATCATCAAGTGCCTCTATCTACTCTACCTACACTTCCATCATCATCAAGTGCCTCCTATCTCTCTACTTCTCTTCCATCATCATCAAGTGCCTCTATCTCTCTACCCTCACTTCCATCATCATCAAGTGCCTCTATCTCTCTACTTCTCTCACATCATCATCATCATCATCTTCTCTTCACCTCGTCTTTAAAGTGATTGCGGTATCTCTATTACAATTTCCTCTCATTGCATATCTTATCTCCTTTTTCCTCTCCTATGAAAGATTCCCACATATTCCTTTTACCCCATAATCCTCCTCCTCCTCCTCCTTTCTATCTTCTCCTCATCATCATCATCTCCTTCTTCTTCTTCTTCTCCCTTTAATCTTCTCTTTTATTCGCTATTTTATCTTCCTCATCTTTCATTTCTTTTACATACAGGAAAATTTATTATCACGTATTAATCTCTTTTTTGAACTCCATATTGAGGTGTTAATGTACAGTCCCCTTCACTTGTGGGTTAACAGAGACTCCTCATATAAAACATTCCAAAAACATTACATTGAGTTATTTTAATATTGTTTTTATTTTGATTCTATACTCTGTTTACTACTGTGAGTTTCCTCCTGTCGAATGTAAACAAACACAGGGTTACCACACTGCACAGAACCAGATGAGCCCAACCACCCCCCCCCCTTGTAAACACACTAGTGAAGGGGATTGTATTGTACCTGTTCCTACACTCCTTGTGCCTTGTAAGGAGTTCCTGGTATGGTATCCTTTCATGATTGTGATCCTTAAAAGTATTTGTATTGTGATTAACAATAGTGGTGTGGAGGTGGTGGGGGGTGGTGGTAGAGATGTTAGTGGTTGGTTGGTGGTATTGGATTGAAGTTAGGTTAATGTTAGGTTAGGTTAGGTTAGGTTAGGTTAGGTATAAGTCTGATCACAAAACAGAGCTTTGATGGCTTTAAGTTGGGGTTCATCTTTGCGAGGGATAACCTTGTCATCCTACACCACGATACTCCTTCATCACCGAATTCCACCCTATCTAATCACCCCCCACCTCCTCCACCCCACCCTCCTCTTCCACCTCCATACCACCTTCCCCACCATCTTCTCCACCTACACCTCCTCACACCCTCTTCCCCCCACCCCAATCACACCCCCTCCTTACACTACCAGACTGCTTTCCCAACTCATTCTCAACCTTCTGCTCAGGACAGTTACCCAACAGTGGTCGTTAGTGGTGAATAATGTTGGTTGAGTATGAAGTGAGTGGACTTCCTTCCCCCTCATCATACCGCCATCACATCGTCATAACCACCATCATTACACATCTACCACCACCACCTTACCATTACTAAAATCACCACCACCACCAATACCTCCACCACCACCACCTACCACCACCACCACACCATCATTATAAACCACCACCACCACACACATATACTACCAATACTATCACCACCACCACCCCACCACCACCACCATCACTAAAACCACCACCACCACCACCATCACTATAACCACCACACCCACCACCACCACCACCACTAACAATACCTCCTACCACTACCACCACCACCACACAACAACAACAAACAAAGACAACAATACAACAACACAAACCCTTATACCCCCAGCACCTTCATATACTTATAACAACAACAACAACAACAACAACAACAACAACACATACACCTAACAACAACAACAACAACAACAACACATACATCTCCAAAACTTCACTACCAACACCTCACCAAAACAAATACAACAACAAACCACATAGTACCCTTACAAACAAACAAACAAACAAAAACAACACACATTACCACACTCTCCAAGACAGGTTCCACCTGGGTCACACTTTTAAATGGCGGACCAGCGTAAATGTTGATGCCTTATGGAGAGGCGAGTCAATATGGTGCTGAATTACCTCCTGGCTCCAGATGATGTGAGGAATGGGTGTAGAGTCGAAGGAAGGGAGGGGGAGGTGAGAGGAAGGGGAGGAGAGGGTGATAAGGGGGGTGAGGAGAGGAGGGAAGATGTATAATCTTCTTTAGTGAAATGGTGCTGCTGCCTTACAGGTGAGCGCTGATTGGCTGCTGTGGTGGTCAGGTGACATCATGTTTATCCGGTTTTCTTATACATCTTTCTCTCTCTCTCTCTCTTTCCTTTCCCCCTCCCTTCTTCCCTCCACCTCCGATCAATTTTCCCTCCTGTCTTTCCTCTCTCCTTTCCCTCCTTTCTTCCCCCTCCCTCTTCCCTCTCCCGACAAGAGGTAATAAGCTTTGATAACCTGGTGGTGGTACACAATGGAGGAGGAGGAAGAAAGAAAAAAGGGAAAAAGTGGAAAGCGAATGGAGGGAGGAAGGAGGATAATAAGGAAGAAGTGTAAGAGGAGAGGGAGGAGGAGGAAGAGAAAAACAGAGGTGAAGGAGGATAAAATAAGGAAAGAGGGAGGAAGTGGAAAGGAGGAGAGGAATGATGAAAAAGGAGGAAGAGGAGGAGGAGGAGGAGGAGGAGAAAAGCAGACTTTCCCTAAAACCATTTCACACACACACACACACACACACACACACACACACACACACACACACACACACACACACACACACACACACAATAAATAAATAAAAATCATTCTTGTCCATTTTATGTCAGTTACAAAACAAGGGAAAACATCAAAAACGTCGAAAATAACAAAACACAGAAAAAAAACGAAACAAGGTGACCAAATGAATCGTCCTTTTTATTTCGCGTCAAATTTTTTTCTTTATAGTGACGTAGGAGAGTAACAGGATGCGTCTCTGTTTATATTGGTCATGGAAGAGATTTGGGCAGGGAGTGAGGGAGGAGAGTATTAGGAAATAAGAAAGGAGATCAAAGTATCAGGTGAAAAGGGGCTGGGGTGAGGAACTTGGAGTGAAAGGGTGGGAGTGAAAGGCACTTCCATTATCAGGAATCGGATACAGGGAAAAACCACACGACTTAGACCAGAGAATGGAATGACTACTGTTGTGTGTGTGTGTATGTGTGTGTGTGTGTGTGTGTGTGTGTGTGTGTGTGTGACGAGCTGTGTGTGTGTGTGTGTGTGTGTGTGACTGTGTGTGTGTGTGACTGCTGTGTTTGTGTGTGCGTGTGTACAGATATGGAGTGTAATGGTCCGCTCGCCTCGCTTGAGCGGACCCGGGTTCCATCCCGGGCAGGGTGAAACTATGGGCAAGTTTCTTTAAGATTTGCCTCTGTCTACCCAGTAGTTGGGAACCTGGATGTTAATAGATTTGCGGATCGTGTTCAGGGGTAATGGTTAGCCAGTGCAGTTGGCGGGTTGTCGGTCTTCTCGGACTATTTCTTGATAGGTTGGATGGATATATGAGCAATAGGGTTTGGTGTAAATGGGACTGCCTAGTATGGAATAATGGGACCACTGAGTTTCCCCATTCTTATGTTTTTTAACTCGTTAACTCAGGGTGTTGGCGACAGCTTCTACATTTTAAACAAATTCACGCCTGGAAGTGGCCTAGGGCCAGCCATCCCCGTTACGAGGGCAACCATTATTATATTATAGTCCCTGATATTTGGAGACGATATTCACCATATGACTTTGCTGGTGCCTTTGATCAAAGTTAGAAATTATTTATTTAATCAAAATAAATAAAAAGTTTCTCCCAATTATCACTAATACGAAAATTGACCTCATCTGCAGCCGCCATAACCTGATGACGTCATGTACAGCATAAACCAATCACCACAGCTTTTCTTTCCTCTATCGACGTTACGAGCATAAACCAATCACAACATCAATTCTTTTTCTCACCGATGGCGTCACGTGCAGCATAAACCAATCACATTTATTCTTTCCTCGCTCATGACGTCACATACAGCATAAACCAATCACCACATTTGTTTTTTTGGTAGAGGTATCTGGCCATTCTCTATCACTGTGGTTGACGACGTAATACTTTTCCCAGTGACCTGTCGAATGTCTGTCATGATCGTTTGTGTGTGTGTGTGTGTGTGTGTGTGTATGTATGTATGTATGTATGTATGTATGTGAATAAAAGCAATATAGATAGAATGAATAAACAGGAGACAAATGCAACTAAATAAAGAGAGACAGACGAAGAAACAGAGAACGAGAGAGAGAGAGAGATAAACAACAGCAAACAAAAGAAAAATCATCGTAGACAGCTTATATTGCTTTTGTTTTTGTTTTATTGTTTTCGACATTCAGTTTGACCTTTTTAAAAATGTAATACCAGAAAGTGAAAGTTTGTTTTGTCTTCAGTAGGGCGTGGAAGAGGATCGGCAGGGGGGGGTGAGGATGGAGGGAGGATGAGGATGGGGGATTGAGGGATGGAGAGAAGATGGGGATGGGGGAAGAGGGATGGGGAGATAAGGTAGGGAGAGGGAGGTAAGGGAGGAGGAGAAGGAGGTGTAGAGAGGTGTAGAGGTGTAGGGATGTGTTGTAGGGAGGTGTTTACAGACGGGTGGTGTGTTGTAGGGAGGTGTGGAGAGGCGTACATGTAATGACCAAACAGCCTCATTAGTCAATGGTTTTATCACCACTACAATTTCCCAACATTTCAAAAACAACACCAATTTCCCCCCCACCCCTCCTCTCCCCTCCCCTCTAGTACTAAAGGTTATGGGTATGTTTTTCTTCTCTAATCGTTGTTGTTGTTGTTTGTTGTTTTTGTTTGTTGTTTTTTTGATGCCCTTGTAATAAGCTCGCTTGTGCAGCCGGACACAATTCCTGAACACTTGGGAATATCTGGCATTAGCTGGTTCCACTAGATCTAAGAGTAACGTTGGTCTGTCATCTGCAGAGGATGACATAATGTAATACTCTTTAATGTGGAGAGAAAAAAAACTTCCAGCCTCAAAATGCATTGAAATTCAAAAATCTCCCTCTAGAGTTAGGTTAAGTTAGGATGGGTTGGGTTGGGTTGAGCTGGGTTGGGATGGGCTGGGATTGGGATTGGATGGGTTGGGTTGGGATGGTTGGGTTAGGATGGATGGATAGAGTTAGGTTAGGTTAGTGTCAGAATTTTGATCGTAAATGTACATAGGTTGATTTAAGCTCTCAGGTGGAAGGAACAAAAGGCACAGCACTAAAAGATCAATTAAAGAGCCCACCTATTATACGTCTTGCCCAACACACTAAATCCACGAGATAAAAATAAAATAAATTCAAATGTCAATATTTTTTCTCTCAGAAACTCAATCAAAGAGTTTTTGCAATATGGGATTGTTTTATCTTGTCGTCTTTGCAACGTACCAAAGGAATGAGGGAATTAATTTTGGTTAGGAATTGTTCTATTCAGGAGACATAAATAAAACGTCTAAACATATACATTCATATCATAACAAGCCTCCGCCCCTTACTACACACACACACACACACACACACACACACACACACACATACACACACAAACACACACTACCTCCCATCCACAATAAGACCCGTCTGTTGTCCACCTGGTGACGGTGCTATGTATGCCTGGTGATGTGTGTGTACCCTGATTTGTGGGTGTGCTAAATGAATATGTGTACAGTACCTGGTTTGTGTATATGCCTGAAGCAGTCATACCCTAACAGTGTGTGTGTGTGTAGCTAATGATGTGTGTGCATGTGAAGTTACACTGTTGCAGATTAGAGTCGAGGTAGCAATTTCTTGAATTGGAAGCGTTGCCAATTAAGAAGACAGAGCCCACCCAGGTATCACTGTTTAACCTCACATACTTGCACCCTCCAAGACGAAATAAATTCAACAAATGGCTCTAGTAAATGATCTACAGATATGTAATTAACAACAAACACAACAAAAACACAGAGCCAAAATAACAAAAAAGACATCTGACCTCAGTATGAAATAACAACCATCCAACAAACAACTTGAGGGGTCTAACTCAAAACAGGTGAGGAGGGAGGGAGGAAGGCAAGTGAGACTAGCTCTTATGTATCTACCAGAGTAGAGTGTCAGGTTTCAATTAAAACTACACGAGATAGAGAGTAAAATTAGGGAGGGTAAAGTGGGAAGAGTGAGAGAATTGGGAGGAGAAATTGGGAGGAAGAGGTGGGAGGGGAAGGAAGATGTTACGTATCATTTATCTCTTGTGTTATTATTCTAGTCAAGTGATAGTCGATGACAGTAATTAGTAAAAGGTGTTATGTAGTAAGTGAGATTGTTTATTTGTGGTGGTGACAGTGGAAGGTCTATTGGTGGTGGTGGTGGTAATTGGTAGTTGAGTGGGTGGTTTAGCTACCTGGACTGCAGCAGTCTACCTGGTGGCTAATAAAACGTACCACTCGCTCGTTTCAGTTTGCCGACAATACCCTTCTAACGCAACCCTTACCACCCATCAACACCTGCATCACTACTATAAACACCACCGCTCATCTGCAGTAGTACCACCACCACCACCATCACTTACCTGTTACAACACCACCACCACCACCACCATCAACACCTGTTTGCAACACCACCACCCACCACTTACTACATACTACCATCCTTACCACCTATACCACAACATTCACCATTTCGGCTACAACAGTCTTCTACATCACCACCACCACCACCAATCACCACTCCTCTACACCATCCCCTTTCACCCTCACCATGCCAGTCTCTGCATCACCCACTCCACCTACATCACCTCCCACCTACAACACCTTTCACCTGTAGCACCCAGTCACCAAGGTTACTCACCAATCTGGAAGTCTCCTTGGCAGCGGTCAGGGTCTGGTTGTGTCGTGATGTTAGCTGTGGCATCTTCAGCCCGCAATGTAGATCTTGATGGGGTCGCCCTCCTTCCAATGAGTTCAACTCTGGGTCTCGTCTTCTTGGAGACTATCCAGAGGGTAAGAAAGAGGTTAAGTGTGTGTGTGTGTGTGTGTGTGTGTGTGTGTGTGTGTGTGTGTGTGTGTGTCTGTGTGTGTGTGTACCTAACCAGTAAAGTTAAAATAAGGACACTTTTATTTTTCATAAAGAAGACGGTTTTAAACAACAATATTAAATGAGACAGTTTGATCAACTTAACTTAAATTAGGAACAGTTTTAATCAGCCTGAAAACTGAAACAAGATTAGTTTAATCAACTTAATATTAAATGGGAACGGTTTTAAGCAGTTTAAAGCTCCCAAACTCAAGAACGGTTTTTAATCAGCTTGAGCTCAAATAAGGGCAGTTTTAATCAACGAGCTCAAATGAGTTTATTTTTTAGGCAGTTTAAGCTCAAATAGGGATGATTCAATTACTTTAGCTCAAATAGGAGGACAGTTTTAGTGGCTTGAGCTCAAATAGGACTGTTTTAATCACTTATTATAAGCTAAATAAGGACAGCTTTAATCAGCTAGTACTCACATGAACTTGAGACTAATATCATGAACCTATCTCCATGGTGCAGACCTGTACGTCTAGAGAAGTTCCATCATGCAGGCTGAAAGTGAGCTTTAACCTGTAGGAGGAGACGATGCCATTATACACCTATAAGTTCTAATACACCTGTACATCCTGCTTGCACTGGACGTTTATGACACTGTATATCCTGCTACACGTTGCATAACACACTGTACACATCACCAACACACCTGTATGTCATAACACACCTGCACGCCATAAACACACCTGAACATTCCTTGACACACACAACATATCATATGTAACACACCCATATAACTTGCACACAGACATTATGACACACCTGTATATCATAACACCTACGTGCCATAACATACACACACAAACACTTAACACACACCAATATACATCTAAAGTTATGCTTGTCATAATTTCAAAGAAATTAGCTAGAGGTGAGAGACACAGGTGAGAGACACCTACCCTCCTTCTTCCCTCCCCCTACCCCTCATCTTCCCCTCTCCCTCCTCCCTCCCCTGCCTCAACTTCCTCCCTTCCTTCCCCCTACCCCCTCAGATGTTTGCATCATATATAAGTAGGGCTTGGGGCCGGTGTTGGTATATTCTTCAATACCTACTCTAACTTTACAATCCCAGTTTAATTTCCTTGAGTACGATATAACCTCGAGTACAATGGATTATCCTCGTGAGTGAGATAAGAAAAAGCAATTACCTAATTGCAATGAAGCCCATCCGCTCAATACTTTAAATACAATGGTTTATTTCGTTAGTACAATAGGGTAATCATTTTGAATTACGATTGACTTAAAGCCTAAAGTACAATAACTTTTATCCTTGGGTAAAATGTCTTAACCTCTTGGAGATGCAACAACGTTACACAGGTACATTGACATTTGTATGGGGAGAGTTAAGACAATAAGGGGGTTTTACATACATGCATACCTTGTACATACATATACACACACAAGTCCACTGAACTGTCACTTTAACTTCTTGCATGTTCAGAACCTATGCATTGTACCAGGCATGTGTAAGTGTATGTGTGATTGATGATGACAAACGATGACGATGATGATGACTGATGTGTGTGTTAAAAACCATTATTGACTGTTATTGATGATGATGCTAAGCTGAAACATTAAAGATGAAAAAAGTGAAATAGATGGAGTAAATGAAATAGATAAAGACTAAATTCCCCAAGGTTCTGTCTCTTTATCCTGTCATTATATATTAGAAGTGAGGATACAGCTCCAGAGCTGTGTTTTTTAAAGCATGTGACTCACTCACAAGCTGTTTAGTATCACTTTCGTTTCTGAAATTCTACCTGTTGTGGTTCCTCACTTCTCCAGTAGAGGCTGCTAGATAATGCCTTACTGTTGCCGTTGTATACCTACACTCTCTAGGCTAATATACCCTCTATGGTCTATGTACACTGTACCTTCTACCTACATCACTGATAACTATATTCTGAACTGTAAAACAGAGTCTTTGGCTTTATACTAGACAGAATTTAAGCCTACTTGATGATTTGCTGAAGTGTCACCTGCGTCACACACATCATCACTTCTTTCTATCAAACATCAACTAGGAAGACGACACACACACACACACACACACACACACACACACACACACACACACACACACACACAGGCTATTCAAATCAAGAGAATGAAAAAATTTAAAAGGGTTGGGACTCCATTAACAAAGAAATGAGATTAGAAAAAAGGACGTCTTAATCAATTCTTTTTTTTATCTTTTTTATTGTAGTACAAGTAATTTTGAAAGAGTGTTTACTGAGTGTGAAAAAGCGATAAAGAGAAATATGGCATATAGTGTGAGAATTGAGGAGAGAGATATATGTGATGGGGAATGTGACAGAGAGGTGTGACAGGAAGATGTGACAGAAAGATGCTGACAGAAAGGTGTGACGGGGGAGAAAGGTATGACAGAAAAAGATGTGACAGAGAAAATATGACAAGAAAGAATGTGGCGGTGAAGATACTGTGAAAGGAATTGTGACAAGGGAAAATATACTTGAAGATAACATGATATGAAGGCCTTACAGAAAGTCTGACAGGGAGAAAGACGTGATCCCCGAACAACAACTCACCACAAAATAAAAAAAATAATAATTTAAATTTCAAAAAAGTAATACTGTGTGGAAATACACAATAAAAAAACAAAATACAAAAATTATACAAAAACAAATGAAATTCTACTCTCTCTCTCTCTCTCTCTCCTCTCTCTCTCTCTCTCTCTCTCTCTGTAAGTCACAATACACTTCTTATATTTTCATTAAAACAAAAAGAAATTCTTGATAAATCTTTCCTGGATTGACTGATTCGTTAATAGACAGTAAAATCCATAGGAGTAGAGTAAAGTGGGAGGGGGGTAGGAGTGAAGATAGAGGGTAAGTGGGGTAGAGGGGTGGGAGTGGGGGTGAACCCCAGGTTGGGGTGGGGGTAGAGGGGTAGGTGGGGTAAGGGGGTGGGGTGGGGGTGGAGGGGTAGGGTGGGGAGTGGGGGTGGGTGGGGTTGGAGGGTGGGGTGGGTGGGGGTGGGTGGGGTGGGGGACAGGGGGTGGGTTGGGGTGGGGTAGACAGGGATGGGGTGTGGTCTGTCCATGGGAGGATGGGGATTCGAGGTGGGGGTTGGGGTGGGGATGGGGGTGGGGTGTGGGGATGTGGGAGGGGGTGGGGGTGGGGTGGGGTTGGAGGGGGTTGGGTTGGGGTGGACGGGTTGGGGTGTGGGGTTATGTGGGGTGGGGATTGGGGACTAGGGAAGTGAGGGTGGGGGGAGTAGGAGTGGAGGTAGACAGGGTAGGAGTGTAGAATTATAACATGGAGGGTGGAGGTGAAAGGTAGAGGAGGTAGGGTGAGGGGTGGGGGGCAGGAGTATAGGGGGTGGAGATGAAATAAGAGAAATTGTATATTGAAAAATTCTTAACTCACCTGTGAGGGAAGGAAAAAAAGAGCTTGATTTGTAGAAAGACCAAAAACGTGATTTAAGGTAAGAACTACGAGGGAGAAATAGACGCCACAGAGCGACAGTTGATGACTGCACGACCAGCTGTTCTACGCCTGGCCAGTGATGACGAGAGGAGCCGAGAGGAAGCAACAGAGCAGTATACCCATGGAATAACACTGGCAAGGAGTCTCTCCTCAGCCAAAATTCAAGAAGGTTAGGTTGGTGGTTAGGTTGCATTCAGGTTGGGTTGGGTTAGGTAAAACAAGCTAGTAGGATTAGGTTAAGTCAGGTCAAGTTGGGATTAGGTTAAATTAGCTCGCTTGTAAGTTAGGATGGGATTAAGTTAGGTCAGGTTAAGGTTGGGTTGGGTGAGGCTCGAACTGAGCAGGGTTGGGTTGCAGGTTGGGTTGGTTTGGAGTTGGGTGAAACAAGCCTGAGTGGGGTTGAGTTAGGTTAGGTTAAGTCAGGTTAGGTTGGGTTAAAGATTGAAACAAGCTAGTGGGGTTGGATGGGTTAAGTTTGGTTGGATTGAGTTGGGTCGGGTTGTGGTTTGGATTTGAGGTGAGCTTGGCTGGTGGAGGTTAATCATTGGGGTGATCTGAAACAACAATTGTCTGGACGGGCCATTTTCATCTTTATGTTTATCACAGCAAACAAAGGTCTAATCTATACCTCCCACCAGCCCTAACCCCTACCTACCTCCCAGTCCCTCCCTACCCACCATCCATCCTCCTAACCCATCCTTCTAGTCACCTTCCATTACCTCCACCCCCTCGGCTTATTAACACCTATCTCTGTTCCCTGCCTTCCACTACCCACCCCCCTCTCCCTACACTACCACTTGTCTGCTCCACCCCCCTCTCTCTCTGTCCTTGGCCCCCCCTACCCCGCCCCTATCGTACAATAACTATCAGGACAAGGCACAAAAGAACACCTTTAGACTGGAGCCATTTTAACCTGTGAAGACTGACCGTGGTTTCCTGAACTGGTTGTTGTTGCGTCTCTCACCTCTGTGCTCCCTCCCCCTTACTGAAAGAAAAGCCCTAACATGCAAAAACCCCTCAAAAACACTGCTCTACTACACATAAACTCCCACAGCCACAGACACGTTCCTTAGTCCCAATTAAAATGAAAAAAATCTTCCCCAACTAAAAACTCTTCAAGAATGGGTGTCTCCTTGGTAAAGTGTCACCAGTCGACCAGCGACTAAACAAAGCAAGGGAGGGACCCACACCACTTGCCACCCTTGTGGCTGTGACATACCTATCCCCGTGGCCTTCGTCCCGGGATGGGTATACAATATTCCTGGAAAGACTGTGCTCGACGATTTTCCCTTAAGCAGCCTCACCTGCAGGATGTTAAGGACTACAATTCGCAAAACCAAGGTTACGTTGGGAGGTGAGAATTTTAATCCCCTCTCTCTCTCTCTCTCTCTCTCTACTAGACAGACAATGCTGTCGCTGACGTATTATCAAGCACAAAGGCCTGGCCTGCGAAAACCGGAGAGAGAGAGAGAGAGAGAGATGAATCAAAACTCATAGAGTATGCAATGAAACAACGTAAACTACGTATCTAAGAATAATAGCAGTTTGAGGGAGGGGATCAGGAAGGACATAGGGATGGAATAAGGGAGGATAAGGAGATGGAGAGAATATAGAGTCGTCTGAGAATGGAAGGAGGGAGAGAAAAAAAGGAAAGAAGAAGAAGGAGAAAGGAAATGAGGGGGGAGGGGGAGGAGGGAGGGAAGGAGGAGGAGGAGGAGGAGGAAGAGGAGGAGGAGGGAGGAGGAGGAGGGAGGAGGAGGAGGAGGAGTAGGAGGGAGAGGAGGAGGAAGGAGAGGAGGAATGCTTATAAGAGACAAGTCACATTAACCCACAATGTAAACATCTGGCACCTTTGGGGTGTTTATAAAGAATCCCTTGATGTTTGTGTTTACAAGCGTCCCCTGAGATAACCAGTCTGCCTAGAAGCTTGTCATATGTCTCATCTTCAACATTCTCTACACAGAACTGTACATGCCCCATACGTCGCTATAGCGCACAGACTGAGGTGGCCTCATAAGCCCCAGAAGACCTGATGAGACAACACAAGTTACGAGAAAAGACAGAATACACATCGAGAATCTGTTAATGCAAAACATCAAAGTGCTATAATCAGGTTTTTGCAGCACAGCAACAACAGTTCTATATTACAGCACATTTACTAAGCATTGATCATTTGGATTTAAAATATTGCGAAAAAAAGCTGAATTTGACAACGTAATTTGTTTAATAAATTTGCATGAATAATATTGAAAAAAAAATTGAAATGAATTATAATATATTTACAGAAGACTAAATTATTTAATTACATATAAATTCTTTATGCTCACTATAAACAGTTTATGTTTAAACTGAATCAATTATTAAACAAATATTTATTATTTTATTTTATTACTTCTCTGTATTTTATAAACTTGTACACAACTTCTA
>NW_024755511.1:0-7284 GCF_018991925.1 Homarus americanus
TATTATAACACTCACCTTAACGACGTGTATTATAACACGCACCTTAACGACGTGTATTATAACACTCACCTTAGCGACGTGTAATATAACACTCACCTTAACGACGTGTATTATAACACTCGCCTTAACGACGTGTATTTTAACACTCACCTTAAGGACGTGTATTATAACACTTACCTTAGTGACGTGTATTATAACACTCACCTTAAGGACGTGTATTATAACACTCACCTTTAGGACGTGTATTATGACACTTACCTTAGTGACGTGTATTATAACACTCACCTTAAGGACGTGTATTATAACACTTACCTTAGTAACGTGTATTATAACACTCACCTTAAGGACGTGTATTATAACACTTACCTTAGTGACGTGTATTATAACACTCACCTTAAGGACGTGTATTATAACACTCACCTTAAGGACGTGTATCATAACAGTCACCTTAAGGACGTGTATTATAACACTTACCTTAGCGACGTGTATTATAACACTCACCTTAAGGACGTGTATTATAACACTTACCTTAGTGACGTGTATTATAACACTTACCTTAGTGACATGTATTATAACACTCACCTTAGCGACGTGTATTATAACACTTACCTTAGCGACGTGTATTATAACACTTACCTTAGCGACGTGTATTATAACACTCACCTTAGCGACGTGTATTATAACACTCACCTTAAGGACGTGTATTATATCACTCACCTTAGCGACGTGTATTATAACACTTACCTTAGCGACGTGTATTATAACACTCACCTTAGCGACGTGTATTATAACACTCACCTTAAGGACGTGTATTATAACACTCAGCTTAGCGACGTGTATTATAACACTTACCTTAGCGACGTGTATTATAACCCTTACCTTAGCGACGTGTATTATAACACTCACCTTAGCGACGTGTATTATAACACTCACCTTAAGGACGTATATTATAACACTCACCTTAGCGACGTGTATTATAACACTCACCTTAGCGACGTTTATTATAACACTCACCTTAGCGACGTGTAATATAACACTCACCTTAACGACGTGTTATAACACACCTTTGCGACGTGTGTTACTAACACTCACGCGTGTATTATAACACTCACCTTAACGGCGTGTGCTATAGCACTCACCTTAACGGCAGTGTATTATAGCACTCACCTTGGCGACGTGTGTTATAACACTCACCTTAACGACGTGTGTACTTACTCACCTTAGCGGCGTGTATTATAACACTCGCCTTAACGACGTGTATTATAACACTCCTTAACGGCCTGTGTTATAGCACTCACCTTAACGACGTGTATTATAACGCACTTCACCTTAGCGACGTGTATTATAACCTCACCTTAACGACGTGTATTATAACACTCACCTTAGCGACGTGTTTTATAACCTCACCTTAGCGACGTGTATTATAACACTTACCTTAGCGACGTGTATTATAACACTCACCTTAGCGACGTGTATTATAACACTCACCTTAAGGACGTGTATTATAACACTCACCTTAGCGACGTGTATTATAACACTCACCTTAACGACGTGTATTATAACACTCGCCTTAACGACGTGTATTATAACACTCACCTTAGCGACATGTATTATAACACTTACCTTAACGACGTGTATTATAACACTCACCTTAGCGACGTGTATTATAACACTCACCTTAGCGACGTGTATTATAACACTCACCTTAGCGACATGTATTATAACACTTACCTTAACGACGTGTATTATAACACTCGCCTTAACGACGTGTATTATAACACTCACCTTAGTGACGTGTATTATAACACTCACCTTAGCGACGTGTATTATAACACTCACCTTAGCGACGTGTATTATTACACTCACCTTAGCGACGTGTATTATAACACTCACCTTAACGACGTGTATTATAACACTTACCTTAGTGACGTGTATTATAACACTCACCTTAGCGACGTGTATTATAACACTCACCTTAACGACGTGTATTATAACACTCATCTTAGCGACGTGTATTATAACACTCACCTTAGTGACGTGTATTATAACACTCACCTTAGTGACGTGTATTATAACACTCGCCTTAACGACGTGTATTATAACACTCACCTTAGTGACGTGTATTATAACACTCGCCTTAACGACGTGTATTATAACACTCACCTTAACGACGTGTATTATAACACTTACCTTAGTGACGTGTATTATAACACTCGCCTTAACGACGTGTATTATAACACTCACCTTAGCGACGTGTATTATAACACTTACCTTAACGACGTGTATTATAAAACTCACCTTAACGACGTGTATTATAACACTTACCTTAGTGACGTGTATTATAACACTTACCTTAACGACGTGTATTATAACACTCACCTTAACGACGTGTATTATAACACTTACCTTAACGACGTGTATTATAACACTCACCTTAACGACGTGTATTATAACACTCACCTTAGCGACGTGTATTATAACACTCACCTTAGTGACGTGTATTATAACACTCGCCTTAACGACGTGTATTATAACACTCACCTTAACGACGTGTATTATAACACTTACCTTAGTGACGTGTATTATAACACTCGCCTTAACGACGTGTATGATAACACTCACCTTAGCGACGTGTATTATAACACTCACCTTAGCGACGTGTATTATAACACTCACCTTAACGACGTGTATTATAACACTTACCTTAACGACGTGTATTATAACACTCACCTTAGCGACGTGTATTATAACACTCGCCTTAACGACGTGTATTATAACACTCACCTTTACGACGTGTATTATAACACTCACTTTAACGACGTGTATTATAACACTCACCTTAACGACGTGTATTATAACACTTACCTTAGTGACGTGTATTATAACACTCGCCTTAACGACGTGTATTATAACACTTACCTTAGTGACGTGTATTATAACACTTACCTTAGTGACGTGTATTATAACACTCACCTTAGCGACGTGTATTATAACACTCACCTTAGTGACGTGTATTATAACACTCGCCTTAACGACGTGTATTATAACACTCACCTTAACGACGTGTATTATAACACTCACCTTAGTGACGTGTATTATAACACTCACCTTAGCGACGTGTATTATAACACTCACCTTAGCGACGTGTATTATTACACTCACCTTAGCGACGTGTATTATAACACTCACCTTAACGACGTGTATTATAACACTTACCTTGGCGGCGTGTGTTATAACACTCGCCTTAACCGACGTGTTATAGCACTCACCTTAACGACGTGTGTTATAACACTCACCTTAACGGCGTGTATTAACACTCACCTTAACGACGTGTGTTATAACACTCACCTTAGCGACGTGTATTATAACCTCACCTTAACGGCGTGTATTATAGCACTCACCTTAGCGATAATTTTATAGCACTCACCTTAGCGACGTGTGTTATAATACTCGCATAGCGACGTGTATTATAACACTCGCCTTAACGACGTGTATTATAACACTCACCTTAGCGACGTGTATTATAACACTCACCTTAGCGACGTGTATTATAACACTCACCTTAGCGACGTGTATTATAACACACCTTAGCGACGTGTATTATAACACTCACCTTAACGACGTGTATTATAACACGCACCTTAACGACGTGTATTATAACACTCACCTTAGCGACGTGTAATATAACACTCACCTTAACGACGTGTATTATAACACTCGCCTTAACGACGTGTATTTTAACACTCACCTTAAGGACGTGTATTATAACACTTACCTTAGTGACGTGTATTATAACACTCACCTTAAGGACGTGTATTATAACACTCACCTTTAGGACGTGTATTATAACACTTACCTTAGTGACGTGTATTATAACACTCACCTTAAGGACGTGTATTATAACACTTACCTTAGTAACGTGTATTATAACACTCACCTTAAGGACGTGTATTATAACACTTACGCCTTAGTGACGTGTGTTATAACACTTTCACCCCTTTAAGGACGTCAATATTATAACACTCTTGTAAGGACGTGTGTTATAACACTCACATGGACGTGTGTTATAACGCACCTTAGCGACGTGTATTATAACACTCACCTTAAGGACGTGTATTATAACACTTACCTTAGCGACGTGTATTATAACACTCACCTTAAGGACGTGTATTATAACACTTACCTTAGCGACGTGTATTATAACACTCACCTTAAGGACTTGTATTATAACACTCACCTTAAGGACGTGTATTATAACACTTACCTTAGCGACGTGTAGTATAACACTCACCTTAAGGACGTGTATTATAACACTCACCTTAAGGACGTGTAGTATAACACTCACCTTAGCGACGTGTATTATAACACTCACCTTAGCGACGTGTATTATAACACTCACCTTAGCGACGTGTATTATAACACTCACCTTAGCGACGTGTATTATAACACACCTTAGCGACGTGTATTATAACACACCTTAGCGACGTGTATTATAACACACCTTAGCGACGTGTATTATAACACACCTTAGCGACGTGTATTATAACACTCACCTTAGCGACGTGTATTATAACACTCACCTTAGCGATGTGTATTATAACACTTACCTTAGCGACGTGTATTATAACACTCACCTTAGCGACGTGTATTATAACACACCTTAGCGACGTGTATTATAACACACCTTTGCGACGTGTATTATAACTTACTCACCTTAGCGGCGTGTGTTATAACACTCCCTTAACGGCGTGTGCTATAACACTCACTTAACGACGTGTATTATAGCACTCACCTTAGCGACGTGTGTTATAGCACTCACCTTAACGACGTGTATTATAACACTCACCTTAGCGACGTGTATTATAACACTCTGCTTAACGACGTGTATTATAACACTCGCCTTAACGACGTGTATTATAACACTCACCTTAACGACGTGTATTATAACACTCACCTTAATGACGTGTATTATAACACTCACCTTAACGACGTGTATTATAACACTCACCTTAGCGACGTGTATTATAACACTCACCTTAACGACGTGTATTATAACACTCACCTTAGCGACGTGTTTTATAACACTCACCTTAGCGACGTGTATTATAATACTCACCTTAGCGACGTGTATTATAACACTCGCCTTAACGACGTGTATTATAACACTCACCTTAGCGACGTGTATTATAACACTCGCCTTAACGACGTGTATTATAACACTCACCTTAACGACGTGTATTATAACACTCACCTTAGCGACGTGTATTATAACACTCGCCTTAACGACGTGTATTATAACACTCACCTTAGCGACGTGTATTATAACACTCACCTTAGCGACGTGTATTATAACACTCACCTTAACGACGTGTATTATAACACTCACCTTAGCGACGTGTATTATAACACTCTTATTAGGCCGTGTGTTATAGCACTCGCATAACGACGTGTGTTATAGCACTCTCCGCATAGTGACGTGTAAACACTCACCTTAGCGACGTGTGTTATAGCACTCGCATGGCGGCATTGTATTATTACGCTCACCTTAGCGGCGTGTATTATAACACTCACCTTAACGACGTGTATTATAACACTTACCTTAGTGACGTGTATTATAACACTCGCATAGCGACGTGTATTGTACTCACCTTAACGTATTATAACACTCGCCTTAACGACGTGTATTATAACACTCACCTTAACGACGTGTATTATAACACTCACCATAGTGACGTGTATTATAACACTCGCCTTAACGACGTGTATTATAACACTCACCTTAACGACGTGTATTATAACACTCACCTTAGTGACGTGTATTATAACACTCGCCTTAACGACGTGTATTATAACACTTACCTTAGCGACGTGTATTATAACACTTACCTTAGCGACGTGTATTATAACACTCACCTTAATGACGTGTATTATAACACTCACCTTAACGACGTGTATTATAACACTCACCTTAACGACGTGTATTATAACACTTACCTTAGTGGCGTGTATTATAACACTCACCTTAGTGACGTGTATTATAACACTCGCCTTAACGACGTGTATTATAACACTTACCTTAGTGACGTGTATTTTAACACTCACCTTAACGACGTGTATTATAACACTCACCTTAGCGACGTGTATTATAACACTCACCTTAGTGACGTGTATTATAACACTCGCCTTAACGACGTGTATTATAACACTCACCTTAACGACGTGTATTATAACACTTACCTTAGTGACGTGTATTATAACACTCGCCTTAACGACGTGTATGATAACACTCACCTTAGCGACGTGTATTATAACACTCACCTTAGCGACGTGTATTATAACACTCACCTTAACGACGTGTATTATAACACTTACCTTAACGGCGTGTATTATAGCACTCACCTTAGGCGTGTTATAACACTCCTTGTAACGACGTCTGTTATAACACTCACCTTTTACGACGTGTTATAACTCCTTTAACGACATGTTATAACACTCACCTTAAGGACGTGTATTATAACACTTACCTTAGTAACGTGTATTATAACACTCACCTTAAGGACGTGTATTATAACACTTACCTTAGTGACGTGTATTATAACACTCACCTTAAGGACGTGTATTATAACACTCACCTTAAGGACGTGTATCATAACAGTCACCTTAAGGACGTGTATTATAACACTTACCTTAGCGACGTGTATTATAACACTCACCTTAAGGACGTGTATTATAACACTTACCTTAGTGACGTGTATTATAACACTTACCTTAGTGACATGTATTATAACACTCACCTTAGCGACGTGTATTATAACACTTACCTTAGCGACGTGTATTATAACACACACCTTAAGGACGTGTATTACAACACTCACCTTAGCGACGTGTATTATAACACTCACCTTAGCGACGTGTATTATAACACTCACCTTAGCGACGTGTATTATAACACTCACCTTAGCGACGTGTATTATAACACTCACCTTAAGGACGTGTATTATAACACTCACCTTAGTGACGTGTATTATAACACTCACCTTAGCGATGTGTATTATAACACTCACCTTAACGACGTGTATTATAACACTCACCTTAAGGACGTGTATTATAACACTCACCTTAAGGACGTGTATTATAACACTCACCTTAGTGACGTGTATTATAACACTCACCTTAACGACGTGTATTATAACACTCACCTTAACGGCGTGTGTTATAGCACTGCCTTAGCGGCGTGTATTATAGCACTTACCTTAACGACGTGTATTATAGCACTCACCTTAA
>NW_024755512.1:0-10207 GCF_018991925.1 Homarus americanus
CTCCCCCTCCCCAGCCTAATTGCTCCCGTGCACGCCACCCCTCGGGCAGGTAGACGCACCAAATATGTCAAAAAAAAATTAACAGGTAGGCTCCCTCCAGAGACTCACGTGACCCGGATAGGTGACTCGGTAGAAAGGCTCCATGTTCCTATAAGAAGACCTCACGCCAATAGGTCCTCCTCACGCCAATAGGTCCTCCTCACGTCAATAGATCCTCCTCACGTCAATAGGTCCTCCTCACGCCAATAGGTCCTCCTCACGTCAATAGGTCCTCCTCACGCCAATAGGTCCTCCTCACGTCAATAGGTCCTCCTCACGTCAATGATCCTCCCCTCCGCCAATAGGTCCTCCTCACGTCAATAGATCCTCCTCACGCCAATAAGATCCTCCTCGTCAATAGGTCCTCCCTCACGCCAATAGGTCCTCCCTCACGCCAATTTGTCCTCCTGGAATTTCGACCGGTCCTACTCCTCACGTCAATATAGATCCTCCTCACGCCAATACTGGGTCACTCCTCCCGTCAATAAATTCCTCCTCCGTCAATAGATCCTCCTCATATGGAATCCTCCTCACGTCAACTAGATCCTCCTCACGTCAATAGATCCTCCTCACGTCAATAGGTCCTCCTCACGCCAATAGGTCCTCCTCACGCCAATTTGTCCTCCTCACGTCAATAGGTCCTCCTCACGTCAATAGATCCTCCTCACGCCAATAGGTCCTCCTCACGTCAATAGATCCTCCTCACGTCAATAGGTCCTCCTCACGCCAATAGATCCTCCTCACGTCAATAGATCCTCCTCACGTCAATAGGTCCTCCTCACGCCAATAGATCCTCCTCACGCCAATAGATCCTCCTCACGCCAATAGGTCCTCCTCACGTCAATAGGTCCTTACCATAGAGGGTGTGGGTCTTATCGCCTCATGTTATCATTTTATCTCTGGGAACTTTCAATATCTCTTTTGTTTACTCTCGTCACCCAGTCTGTTTATGTTTTTATTACTGACTTCCTGTTTACCATGATCATCAACCTAACCTAACCTCATCTAACCTAACCTAACCTAACCTAACTTTTACCTTCGTTTCACTCGCTACAAAAACCAATTAGAACCATGACAACAGACAACAACAACAACAAAAAACGACAACAACAACAACAAAAACATTACGGGAGCGGGCAAATATTATTCCAGTTTAAAAAAGTAGAATTTAATTGGTAGAATTTTATTAGTAGTAGTATTTAAAATATTATACGATTAACAGTATTACCATAATATTCAAATGAGGAGCACACATACATATATATAGGGAGGGACCTCTGATGAATACCTATATTAAACCTATATTATACAGTTTCTGGAAAATATAGCAGATAATTAACGAAATAAAACAATGGATTCAACTGCCCCCCCCCCCACACACACTGCTATAAACGGGATCAAACACGACAAAACAATTAAGAGACAACTAGACACACACACACACACACACACACACACACACACACACACACACACACACACGTAGACTAGTGGAATCATACACTGAACACTGGTATAATGAAGCTATCGAGGTTACCTGCCTAAAAGGTAGAGCTGGAACCAATCAGTGAATCGAGAACTGGAATACTGAGAGAGTTTGATTAAAGAAAAAAAATCTCCCTTATGAACGAATATTAAACCAGGTAAATTGTATCTGAAATTGTGCTTAATATTGTCGTTCTAAAGGTGTACTGGTAGAGACGCTTGTAGATTGTTTCTGTCGACTCTGAAGCAAAGCTGAATTATATTTGATTCAGAAGAGAAACAACAAGAGATTAAATAAACATCAAGATAGAAATAGATGTAGGAAATATGAACGATAGTAATACAATGAGTCAAAGGAACATAATACAGGTGAGGTGATGTGCGGTACAGGTATACACACACATCACAGAGACGAAGGTGGTGGTGACGGAGGAGGAGGGACAGGGGAGGAGGAGAGGAGGAGGGAGAGGGGGTAGGGGAGGGAGGGGGAGGAGACAGGGAGGAGGAGAGAGAGACAGGGAGGGAGAGAGACAGGGAGGGGAGAGAGAGACAGGGAGGAGAGGGGAGGGAGACAGGGAGGAGGGAGACAGGGGGAGGAGAGACAGGAGGGGGAGAGAAGTGAGGGGAGGGGGAGAGGGGGGGTGGGGGGGAGGGAGACAGGGAGGAGGGAGAGGGAGAAGAGAGACAGGGAAGGGGGAGAGGGGAGACAGGGAGGAGGGAGAGGGGGAGAGGGAGAAGAGACAGAAGGGGGGGGGGGTGTAATAGACCATCTCTCTACTTCCTTCGTAAAAAAAAAAGGTAAAAAAATACGATAACAAGAAGTTAGTTTGTTTTTTGGGGGCAATAATTCCATCCTGTCAGAAATATTCCTCGATAAATCATAACAAAATTTTCCCGTTACAAAACCCAACTGTTTAAAACCCACTATTTATGCACCATTGACCTGCCGAAATTGCTATTGCTCTCTCTCTCTCTCTCTCTCTCTCTCTCTCTCTCTCTCTCTCTCTCACTATCCTAAAACCTCACGCCCTCTCCAGCGATCGTTTCTCAGTCCAATTTTCAACCTTGTAACTGTACCTTGGACGGTCCACCTCACCACTTCTATTTAACCTAACCAAACCCTTTCATCAACAGCACTCACCATTATTCTAAACTATTCATTCTATCATATTTTCCTAAACTATAAATCAAACTTGGGGGGAAAAAAATACAAACTTTTCTTCTTTCTTCCTTTGTCTGTTGGGAGGAGAATATTAAACCTTTATATATATATTTTCTTACACGGAGTCCTCATAACGTGTGGATCTTCACTACTACGTGTTTAAGGAGGAAGAATCTTTAAGGATCTCACCAGGTTCTTGACCAAGGATTTTTAGGACTTATACCTAAACCGTATATCCTTGAGGAGAGATAGATTTAGGATTTTATTTAATAGTTTAGTTAATAATTAATCTGTTTGGCTAATGTTACGAATAATAATAATAATAATAATAATAATAATAATAATAACAATAATAATAATAATAATAATGATAATAATAATAATAATAATAATAATAATAATAATAATAATAATAATAATACTTAAAAATAATAATAATAATAATAAAATAATAATAATAATAATAATAATAATAATAATAATAATAATAATAATAATAATAATAATAACAATAATAATAATAATAATAATAATAAAAATAATAATAATAATAATAATAATAATAATAATAACAATAATAATAATAATAATAATAATAATAATAATAATAATAATAATAATAATAATAATAATAATAATAATAATAATAATAATAACAATAATAATAATAATAATAATAATAAAAATAATAATAATAATAATAATAATAATAATAATAATAATAATAATAATAATAATAACAATAATAATAATAATAACAGCACCAAGAATATTTAGACAAACAGACAAAACGATATACAAAAGAAGAAAGAGAAACAAACAGGATAATAATTACTCTAGGAGACGCTAATAAAAAGGAACAATGGTATAAAATGAGATAAAACAGAGGGTGAGAGAAAGATGGAAGAGAAGAGAGATATTAGAGGAGGAGAAGATAAACGAGATACTAAAGGGATGGCTGATGAAAATAAGACAGAGACAATAAGATAGATAAGAGAGACATACGTTACTGTTATCAAAGAAAAGTGAGGGGAAGGTAAGGTGAGGGGTCATGGAAGGTGAGGTAAAGGAGAGGAAGGGTGGGGTTATGAGGAGACATTATCCAATTTTTTGGCAAAGTTAAATTAAACTGTCCACCCGATAATGAGGTATTTCGTCGAAAGTCTTTGACCTAGAGCCGTGACCTAGAGCCGTGACCAAGAGCCGTGACCTAGAGCCTTGCCTTGAACCGTGACCTTGAGCCGTGACCTAGAGCAGTGACCTAGAGTTTTGATCTAGAACTTTGACCTTGAACCGTGACAGAGTCGTGACCTGGAGCTGTGACCTAGATCCGTGACCTAGAGCCGTGACCTAGAACCTTGCCTTGAACCGTGACCTTGAACCGTGACCTAGAGCCGTGACCTAGAGCCGTGACGTAGAGTTTTGATCTAGAACTTTGACCTTGAACTGTGACAGAGTCGTGACCTTGAACTGTGACCTAGATCCGTGACCTAAACCCGTGACCTAGAGCCGTGACCTTGAACCGTGACCTAGGGCTGTGTCCTAGAGCCGTGACCAAGATCCGTGACATATATCCGTGACAGAGCCGTGACCCTGAGTCGTGACAGCCATGACCTAGAGCCGTGACTTTGCATCGTGACCTATAGCCGTTATTTAAGAGCCGTGACCTAGAACCGTGAGAGAGCCGTGACCTTTAGCCGTGACCTAGAGCCGTGAACTAGAACCGTGACCTAGAGCCGTGACCTAGAGCCGTGAACTAGAACCGTAAACCTAGTCCCGTGACCTAGAGCCGTGAACTAGAACCGGAAACCTAGTCCCGTGACCTAGAGCCGTGACCTAGAGCCGTGAACTAGAACCGTAAACCTAGTCCCGTGACCTAGAGCCGTGACTTTGCATCGTGTCCTATAGCTGTTATTTAAGAGCCGTGACCTAGAACCGTGACAGAGCCGTGACCTTTAGCCGTGACCTAGAGCCGTGCCGTGACCTAGTCCCTTAACCTAGAACCGTGACCTTGAGCCAGGACCTACATCTGTGACCTAGAGCCGTGAACCTAGTCCCGTGAACTAGAACCGTGACCTAGAGCCGTGACCTAGAGCCGTGAACTAGAACCGTAAACCTAGCCCCGTGACTTAAGAGCCGTGAACTAGAACCGGAAACCTAGTCCCGTGAACTAGAACCGTGACCTAGAGCCGTGAACTAGAACCGTAAACCTAGCCCCGTGACCTAGAGCCGTGAACTAGAACCGGAAACCTAGTCCCGTGACCTAGAGCCGTGACCTAGAGCCGTGGACTAAAACCGTAAACCTAGTCCCGTGACCTAGAGCCGTGACCTAGAGCCTTTCATATATACTCACATAGCCTTTATCACTTCTTAATTCAGCAGCATTACACCCACCTACCAAGTTTTATTACATCTATCCAGTTCACTTTATTGCAACCTTCTTCAAAATTATATTAAATATCGACGAATATATAATCTAACCTATAATCTAACTTTGATGTTAGCCGTTGAAATCCGTCTTAAGATAATTTAATTCCAAACAAACATACAAGGAGTGACCCCCTCCTCCCCCCCCCCGCACACTGTAGATAAATAAACGCTTTAACAACATTGAAAAATAATCCACATAAATCACGTCACAACAACAATGGTTGGACGTGCATGTCAGGTTCCCATTCAGTATTTTTATGCAAAGTTCATTTAAATGTAAATATCAGTTGTGATCTGTCAGCACGTACAGTGCCGTGGTAGTGTGGTGTACTCAGGCACGGACCTCCTCTTAGTGCACACAATTTCAACTACCATTTGTTTGTGTGTTAAAGGGTCTATATAATTACAAACGAACTCATCGCTATATGTAACTAATTCTTGTGATTAATTACACACTATTATTACCATTACTATACCCAGAGATGATGATGATTATTATTATTATTATTATTATTAGTAGTAGTAGTCATAGTATTGCATTTTTTATCATTATAATTATTATTAATATCGACTTCACTCCCCAATTCCACCCCAAAGCAAATTATCGTCCTAATCTTTAACACCTTCAATATTAATGTCGTATTTCTCTTTCAGCTCCAGCATTAAGTTAACGAGCACTTAGCGTTGTAATAAGCTACATTTTTGGGTGCTTGCAGGTAGTGTATAATTAAGCAAGCGACCCCCCCCCCCGAGTCCACGTAACGTCACTGACAAAGTTGAGACCAAAATCAAGCGACCTAACACACTTATCCCTCCCACAACTAAAAAGAAAGTATAATAATAATAATAATAACCACAGCTATTATTCATCACATATACAACCAATACCTGACAAACACCGACCAAACAGCAGCTATCACTCCATCACTATGGGCATGCTTAAGTACAGTCGCCCGTGAGACGCCCGGTACAGATCTTGGGGCTGGCAGAGAGAGACGTGGCGAACCTGGGAGGTGTTCCGTCCTCCATGGGATGAGTTAAAATGTACGAAAATGTGTCCTTAGGAAACCCAACTTTGGACAAGATGAGGGTTAGGAAAACAGATGAGGAGAGGAGGGGGGGTGAATATAAAGTGTGGAGCGGGTTATTATTAAGAAGTTACACAGCAGCGTGTCTTGTTCAAAGGGTCATATACGGGAGTCATTTATTATCGTTTGTGGAAGGACATCATTTTTTAAAGGTAATCATGCATACACAGACACACGTACGTACAAGAGAGAGAGAGAGAGTGTATTTGAGAACCAATGTGACTAATCATTATGAGCGTATACGGTTAAATGCTCTTTACCAAATTTAACTGTGTAATACCAATACAAGTCCTTGATCAGCAAATAGAAAAACAAAAACCTTCCATACAATTAACAAGTTTCTGCACTACAGTATAACTTCCTCGATACACCTGGGTGATTAATAAGGTTACGTGTTCTGTTTACCTGTGTGTGTTTCTTATACTATAGAGTATTTTGAACCAGGTTTATCACTTAATTTTGGTACTGTGATAATGTTGCCCTGGGGACATCACCGGTCCTATAATGTTGTTTTGGTACAAATGAAATGATTATGAACAAGCTGCAGCGGCTCACTGAAATAAACCCCACATACTAAATTATACAAATGGCAGTTTATATAGAATAACGAACATACAAAATAACATTCTACACAAAATTATCTATAAAATCACTTAATTTATATAACGAATATCATAAGAATTTATATAAATTACTGAACATATCAAATGGTAATTTACATAAAAAAAATTAATATTTATATAAAATTTCACACTGAATTCACCAAAAATAAAAGATGAAAAATAATAACTTACATGATAAAGAATAAAAAAAAAGACAACAGAAAACAAAAACCTAAACCACCGCCAATTTACGCAAACATTTATTATCATCACCAAATATTAACCTTAGAACAACTTATCGAGGAAAAAAAAATCATCACATACAGACTAAGTGACATTATTTTCCCTCCAAGCTCAGGTTAACCCAGTAACATTTGGTTGGTTATTAACAAATGCTGTCCATTGACGATACAAACCTCCAATTTTAGCGAGGTTGAAAAAATATATACCCTGTATATTCAAATGTTGCATGGGATCTAATTCACGAAATCTGTTTAATAATACAGTATGGAGT
This sequence comes from Homarus americanus, assembly GCF_018991925.1. Lineage (NCBI taxonomy): Eukaryota > Metazoa > Arthropoda > Malacostraca > Decapoda > Nephropidae > Homarus > Homarus americanus. Next base: position 7,321 of record NW_024755512.1, read on the forward strand.
GTAGATTTATCGACAGGAATGGGGGTCTGGTGGGGGGAGGGGAGATGGGAAAGGGAACTGATGGAGGGGGAAGGGAGGGAAGTGTTGGCGAGGGAGATAGGGTGGCTAGCAAAGGTGGGTACATCGGAAGTGAGCGTGGAAGGGAGGGAGGAAGTGTAGACAGGGATTTGAATTGAGGAAGTTGTGGTTGGGAGGTCACTGAGAGGAAGTGTCGTATTGCTCATCAGTCAGTTGTTTCTCTTTTTTGTTGTTGTTGTGGTGGTGGTTGTTGTTGTGGTGGTGGTTGTGGTTGTTGTGGTGGTTGTGGTTGTTGTGGTGGTGGTGGTGGTGGTGGTTGTTGTTGTGGTGGTGGTGGTGGAATATAGAGGAGGAAGAAAAATTAGTCGGTATAGAGGAGGAGGAAGAAGAATCAGTCAGCATAGAGGAGGAGGAAGAAGAATCAAATAAGTATAGAGGAGGAGGAAGAAGAATCAGTCAGTATAGAGGAGGAGGAAGAAGAATCAGTCAGTATAGAGGAGGAGGAAGAAGAATCAGTCAGTATAGAGGAGGAGGAAGAAGAATCAGTCAGTATCACATAAGAATCAGTAAAGGCTCCAGCAAACCTTTACAAAATATCTCCAACAAAGTACTGAGAAAAAAGAGAGGAACAAAGCCTTTGTTAATATGTTTTTGAAAATATGTAAAAAGCAAAAGCTTTAACAATGATACCAATTAATCTTCTACCAGTAATATTATTTATTTTTATTTCTTTACTTTTTCAAATGGTCCTCAATAGACTCCCATTTTTAAGAGAACAAAAAGAGTTCGGGTATAAAAGGAGTTAGAGTACGATAGACCATTTGCAAGTTGTCCTGGAAGCATTGATTCCAGAGATACAATAACTCTGAATTTCCGCCATGGCCCTTGGATCTTTAGGGCAGTTGCGGCCCACATAAGAACATTTCTTAAGTATTATCAAGAGAAAAGTCCAGATGGGTTAGTGTGTCTTTGGGAAACTATAAATTATATGGCATGAGCGCTCCAAATCTATCAGCTTAAGAGGCATTTCTGGTGAAGCGACAGTTGCAATGGTCGGGACATGTCATCCACATGCCAGACGACTCCCCCCGCCAGATCCTCTACGAGCAGCTGCCAGAGGCACGACGCAACCCTGGAGGACAATGCAAAAGGTACAAAGACCAGCTCAGAATGACGCTCATAAAATGTAACATTCCTCCAAAGGATCTTGAAACTATTGCATCCGACCGTAGTCTATGGCGCTCCACCTATACCCAAGGCGTCAAACATCCCGAGAACGAGCGTAATAGAGCCAGATGTACATGTAGGGAAAGGAGACACAATCACACTCCCAGAGACCTTCCACCCAACCCAGAGCTGTCCTGCCCAATGTGTGCTGGTCAAGGATCGGACACCACAGCCTCATCCAGTGGCACCGTCGACAACATCCCTAGTTCACCACTCATTATCATTATCGATTTCATAATGAAGCCGAGTCGTCGTCGGCAACGACTGACAGCCTTAACAATAAGTTATATTTTAATAAGCATCGTATATGTACACACAGTAAAAAAAAGAAGTATCGCGCAGGGGGGGGGGGGGGGGCTGGTGACTTCTGTCATGATCCATACATCACCTGATGTGTTGGGAGGGTTGGTATGCGTGCCTGTATGACAAACGTTTCCACCTACCTATGATACAGCAACAGATATGTGAGGACACCCTCAGGCAAGGACAGCAGGTCTACCACCATAATACAGGTCCAACACACATTACCCCTCGTCCATGGTGTCACAGTGTTTCGCACATAATCCGTGCGGTACTTTCGTTTGCTGAGTGTACCTAGTTATCGTGCAACTTTGCCTGAAATATAAAATGGGTAACCCGTCCACACTACTAATGCTGACATATTGTTCTGAGGCATGATAATGAAAAGCAAATATGAAACAAAAACTCCAGGCTACTTAAAGAGGCATGAAACGATATGTGCCTGACTTAACACGTACAGTTTATATACACAGAAAAAAAAAGAATGAGAGAGATCACCAACCAAAGTACGATTTGTTATTGTAAGGGCAAAGGAAATGAAATGTCAGTAGGCAGGACATAGAGGTGCCAGATGAACAACGAACCAACAGTATATTAATGAAATCTTGTACTGGATTCCTTGACAGGAAATACGGGGAAAAAAGTTTGGCTCGTACAGCACATGGAGAGAAGAGATTAGAAAGTTTTGGAGGTACTGAATGGAAAAGAAAGTTTTATTACAGAAGGTCGTGGAAGCATCTGGGGTAGGCGTTTACCAAACAATGGATTGATGGAACTTGAAGATGAAGGCAATATATGTCTTACCTCCCACTAATTCTTCTCATTTATTAGGACTTTTCCTTTTCGTTCTCCTAATATATCGCTCTCATTTTGCTCTTTTCTTCTTTTCGTGTGTGTGTGTGTGTGTGTGTGTGTGTGTGTGTGTGTGTGTGTGTGTGTGTGTGTGTGTGTGTGTGTGTGTGTGTGTGTAAACCCCTCCTCTTCATTCCCTTTCCTCTCTCCCTCGCGCCTCCCCAACATATAACTAGGGTGGAGGCCGCACGCGTATGGCTGAAGTAATCAATGAAACATTTGCAGATTGCTAAAAATTTCTGCCGGAATATCCGAAGCATAAATGTCACTTGAACGAGCACGTACGTGTGTTTTACATATGTATGTGTTTGTATGTGTGTGTTTTGTGTATGAGTATATGTGCGTTTTGTGTATGACTATTTGTGCGTCTTTTGTGTGTGAGTATTATGTGTGTGTGTGTGTGTGTGTGTGTGTGTGTGTGTGTCACGGTCAAAGCCCAAATTAAGTCTATTGAAACATGTTGACAGTCTGTGTTGTGACTATTTATCCC
>NW_024755513.1:0-11142 GCF_018991925.1 Homarus americanus
AGAGAGAGAGAGCCACTGGTCAACCCCGGAACACAAGAATGGACCGACTTGCACCACGGCCTGCACCACGACCTGCACCACGACCTGCACCACGACCTGCACCACGACCTGCACCACGACCTTCCACTACAGTAATGCATTAGTACATCGCTGGATTATATAATTGAATGATATACCACTGGTGAGTTACCCAATAATTCGATGAAGGAAGATGTGAAGGAAGATGTGAAGGAAGGTGTGAAGGGAGGTGTGAAGGAAGATGTGAATGAGGGGGTGAAGGAAGGTGTGAAGGGAGGGGTGAAGACAGGTATAAAGGAATGGGTGAAGGAACGAGTGAAGGAAGGTGTGAAGGAAGGGGTGAAGGAAGGGGTGAAGGAACGTATGAAGGAAGGTGTGAAGGAAGGGGTGAAGGAAGGGGTGAAGGAAGGTATGAAGGAAGGGGTGAAGGAAGGTGTGAAGGAAGGTGTAAAGGAAGGTGTGAAGGAAGATGTGAAAGAAGGGGTGAAGGAAGGTGTAAAGGAAGGTATGAAGGAAGGGGTGAAGGAAGGTATGAAGTATAGGGAAAGTACAAAGGGAAGAGGAGTACAAGGAGAAGGAAGAGGAGGAGGAAGGAGAGGAGGAGGAGGAGGTAGATAAATTGGAAATAGGGTTTGACAAACAGACATAGTAGATTGGGTTACGGCATCAACATAGGAGATAATTGGACGGGGGAAGAGAAGGGCTTTAACGTGGCCCTGAGCACGTCCTTGTTCGTGGTCCGTGGTGGTGGATTACCGTCGTTGGGGTGTACGTGATGGATGGCCCTATCTACGTTCGTGGTCCGTGGTGGTGGATTATCGTCTTTGGGGTGTACGTGATGGATGGCCCTATCTACGTCCGTGGTCCGTGGTAGTGGATTACCGTCGTTGGGGCGTACGTGATGGATGGCCCTATCTACGTCCGTGGTCCGTGGTGGTGGTGGATAATCGTCGTTGGGGTGTACGTGATGGATGGCCCTATCTACGTTCGTGGTCCCGTGGTGGTGGATTATCGTCGTTGGTGTACATTGATGGATGGCCCTATCTACGTCCGTGGTCCGTATTAGTGGATTACCGTCGTTGGGGCGTACGTGATGGATGGCCTATCGTCCGTGGTCCGTGGTGGTAGTGGATAATCGTCGTTGGGGTGTACGTGATGGATGGCCCTATCTACGTCCGTGGTCCGTGGTGGTGGTGGATTATCGTCTCGTTGGGGCGTGCAGCCGATGGATATTGGCCCTATCTACGTCCGTGGTCCGTATTGGTGATGGATAATCGTCGTTGGGGTGTACGTGATGGATGGCCCTATCTACGTCCGTGGTCCGTGTTAGTGGATTATCGTCGTTTAGAAGTTGTGTACGTGATGGATGGCCCTATCTGCGTTCGTGGTCCGTGGTGGTGGATTATCGTCGTTGGGGCGTACGTGATGGATGGCCCTATCTACGTCCGTGGTCCGTGGTGGTGGTGGATAATCGTCGTTGGGGCGTACGTGATGGATGGCCCTATCTACGTCCGTGGTCCGTGGTGGTGGTGGATAATCATCGTTGGGGTGTGCGTGATGGATGGCCCTATCTACGTCCGTGGTCCGTGGTGGTGGTGGTGGATTATCGTCGTTGGGGTGTACGTGATGGATGGCCTATCTGCGTCCGTGGTCGTGGTGGTGGTGGATAATCGTCGTTGGGGTGTACGTGATGGATATTTCTTTACGTCCGTGGTCCGTAGTGATGAGTGGTGGATTATCGTCGTTGGGGTGTCACGTGATGGACATTTTCTCTGTGTCGTAAAGCGTCAATGTGAATATATAGTTTCTCTCAAGGAAGACAAATGTGTTGCGTCAGTAGAGAAGAAAGTAACACTCTGGTAGCCTGAAATTATGTATTTTATGTATTTATGTATTTTATGTATTTGTGTATTTTATGTATTTTATGTATTTTATGTATTTATGTTTTTTATGTATTTTGTGTATTTTATGTATTTTGTGTATTTTATGTATTTTGTATTTATGTATTTTGTGTATTTTATGTATTTTGTGTATTTTATGTATTTATGTATTTTGTGTATTTAATGTATTCTATGTATTTTGTGTATTTTATGTATTTTATGTATTTTGTGTATTTTATGTATTTATGTATTTTGTGTATTTTATGTATTTTATGTATTTTATGTATTTTGTGTATTTTATGTATTTATGTATTTTGTGTATTTTATGTATTTACGTATTTTATGTATTTTATGTATTTTGTGTATTTTATGTATTTTATGTATTTTGTGTATTTTATGTATTTATGTATTTTATGTATTTATGTATTTTATGTATTTGTGTATTTTATGTATTTTATGTATTTTATGTATTTATGTTTTTTATGTATTTTGTGTATTTTATGTATTTTGTGTATTTTATGTATTTTGTATTTATGTATTTTATGTATTTTGTGTATTTTATGTATTTATGTATTTTGTGTATTTAATGTATTCTATGTATTTTGTGTATTTTATGTATTTTATGTATTTTGTGTATTTTATGTATTTATGTATTTTGTGTATTTTATGTATTTTATGTATTTTATGTATTTTGTGTATTTTATGTATTTATGTATTTTGTGTATTTTATGTATTTACGTATTTTATGTATTTTATGTATTTTGTGTATTTTATGTATTTTATGTATTTTATGTATTTTGTGTATTTTATGTATTTATGTATTTTGTGTATTTTATGTATTTAATGTATTCTGTGTATTTTGTGAATTTTATGTATTTTATGTATTTTATGTATTTATGTATTTTGTGTATTTTATGTATTCTATGTATTCTGTGTATGTAAAATAAGGATTAAAACAGAGTTAGGTATACATAATATTCCTTAACATTTGACTATAAAGTGAAGTACAATTATTTATTTTCAACATTAATTTCAAAGGCAAAAAGTTAAATGGTCTTTTCTTTAAGCAAAATTTAAAAAGTTTCGCACATAAAAAAGCGAATTACAAAACAATTAAATTCTCGAATCAAAGGAAAATACCTGGGAAGTGATTACTTTCTCAACAAAAAATAATATATATAATAAAACAACAAGCAGACAAACAGACCAATAATATGTAATAAAAAGTCTTACTAAAAATAAAAAATAAAAAATGTAAATAAAAGTATCTCGGGAAAGTGTAAATGGTATAAATTTCACCAATTCCGTAAATTGTTTATAGTGTATAAATTCCGTAGAATTCTATAAAATTTTGTAAATTCCGTAAATACCGTAAATTCGATAAAACTCTGTAATTACCTTAATCATATATACTGGATGTGAACGTCAGAAACAGTATTCAATATCCCCGAGCTATTAAAGAGGTAAAAATGAAAAATACATTTATAATTGTAACAATGTAACAACACTTTCCAATTAAGACTGACTATTTCCTGAAGTTACGAACACAGGTTTTAGAGCATAAAATATATAAATAAAAATGAAATACATTAAATAAATAAATAAAACCTCAGTCAAGGACAATGTGTTCTTGCACGAGTCATTAAAATTATTGTTTGTGATGAAGAAATAATTTTTTTTTTTTGTAAAGCTGATCTTAGTAACTCACTGTTTTGAGTTAAAAAAGCCAAGCAGGAAAAAGTATAAAATGGAGCCTTCTAATTAACATGCTTATATGTGTCTTTTGTTGTGGAGTTATGAAGAAACACTGTTGTCTGTGAGATAACAAACTGAGCTAAATTATTTATCATTATCAGTATTCTGTTGGAGTAATTACCAGGCTCAATATATCATAATTGCTCCTTTGATAAAATCACTTTGAGCTAAAAAGATTATCATAATACCGATTATTCTCTCGGAGTTAAAAATTATAATCTGAAAGTAAAAACAAAGACAAATTAATCATCTTTACCCAAAAAAATATTTTCAGAATATTCAATAATTTGTATCATCATTTTCTAGTTCCATGAACAAACCTTCAAAACTTAACACATAACAATGAGCTAAATAACAGTATTTCTCGTCTGGGAGCCAAAAATAATTAACTCTCCCCTCAGCCATAACCAAGAGCCATAAATACATTAAATAATTCTTTTATTATCTTAAATTTCTCAATAAATATTTTTTTCTGATCGCAAGTAGTGAAAATAATCGTATTTATTTACACTGAGCAATTACCTCCTTTTGTGGAGCTAAAATGTGGATCCTCATAAACACAATTTTATCTGAGCCAAATAAAAAAAATCATAACTATCATAAATTTATCAAAAAAAATTCCCAAATATAAAAAAAATATATAATTATAAGTTGAAAAATTAACTCTGGATATATTGCTCACTGCAGTTATAAAGTTACTTCTGAAAAATATCAAATACCATCATCCTTAAGTGTAGAGCAACACAATTTATGGATTTAATAAACCCTCTTGAGCTATGAACAGGCGCTAACAAGTAAGAAAATATCTTCAACATTATCATAATTTTGTAACAACACGTCAAAATTTATGCCTCCAATAAATATCTCTGAGGGATATATCAAAGATTTCTTATATAATTTTCGTCTCGGAGCTAAAAATACCGAGTTTCCTCCTTCAGTCACCGGAGCTAACGAGACAGTCTCCCATTTTCTGTGTGAGATAGTGAAGCAACGTGTCCTGTATTCCTGTCTCGAGTTACTGTCTATCTTGCTGTCACTGTCCTATATTCTTGTCTTCGTTATTGTCTATTTACATCCCGCCGTCACTGTCTTATGTTCCTGTCTCTTTTATTGTCTATTTCCTGTCTCCATTTACTGTCCATCTTCTTGTTTCCAGTTACTGTCTATTTTCCTGCCTTCAGTTACTGTCTATTTTCCTCCCACCGTTACTGTCTATCTCTCTACGACCGTCATTACCATCAAGATCATATTCTGTCAATTACCGTCACCGCCATAACAACCTCCCTCCTGTCTACCACTGTCACTTTCCTTTACCTGTCCCATACAACTTAAGCTCCCAGGGCCTCCTTACGTCCATCAGACAGGAGAAATATCAAAAGAACCCCCCCCCCTTCCAGAGAAAAAAGATACATTTCATTAAATCTCTATCAATAAACTCCTGTCTAATAATTTCTTTCTTTCTTTCTTTCTTTCTTTCTTTCTTTCTTCACATTATACATTTCAAAGTATAAATATATATATACCTTGTATATTTTGGGTATTTTTTGTTTCATTACGAGACAGTTATGCTACACGCTGCCTCGGCTGGCTCAAAGTTAGGTGACATTGTGTGGTGTTTAATTGTCGTGAAATATTCTCTTTCTTTTTTGGCCAGAAGTGGAGAGAGAGAGAGATAGAGAGAGAGGATGGATGGGAGATAGAGAGAGAGAGAGGAGGGATGGGGGTTAAAGAGAGAGAGAGAGAGGTCATAAACATCGCCATATATATCTGTTACACCGTTTATTATCACCACATCACTATTTATGTCTTCCTCGAATAGCTCTTTATGGTCTTCTCCCTGAGCTATTTAGTGTGTGTGTGTGTTTCAGGAAATAGTTCGTATGTTCATGATTGTATGTACACTTTCATTTGTTTCATTATTATTCTTATTATTATTATTATTATTATTATTATTATTATTATTATTATTATTTAGGGAGAGAGAAGAGAAGGAACAGAATGGACGGATTTCAAAGGAAGAGGAATAAGAGGAATAAGAGGGGGGAGAGGAAGAAGAGGACGAAGAGGAGGAAGAGGAATAAGACCGGGGAAGAGGAGGAAGAAGAGGAAGAAGAGAAGGAAGAGGGATAAGAGAAAGAAGAGGAGGAAGCCATAAAAATGAAAAGAGATGGGCAGTATTGTCAATTTTTCAACCATCTCTCCTCCCCCATACCCCTCCCTCCCTCCCTCCCTCCTCCCAGCCATCTGATACTAACACAAAGAGTTGTAGGAGAGTGTCTCTAGGCGTCCAGGAAGGGGTTGGGGTGTGCGTGGGGGGGCGTGAGACTTCCTGGTTCCGTTGGGTAATCGCACAATAGGGACGTCCTGGTGGTAGGGGGTGGAGAGGAGGGGAAGAAAGGGGAGGGGAGGGAGAAGAGGGGGAGAATGAGGGGAGGGGAAGGTAGGAAGAAGAAGAAGAAGGGGAGAGTAAGAAAGAGGAAAGGAAAGAGTAGGACAAGGGGAGAGAGAGAGAGGGAGAGGGGGAGGGGGGTCAGGTCTTTGATGCCTCCAGACGTGTTTCCTTACACATAGTATTATTAAATATTTTTCTTCAACTCAGAGGACAGATGGGAGAGAAGGTGAAATATATAAAGACCAGGGAATGAGAGCGAGTGGAAGAGAATTAAGATGGGAGGGTGGGGAGGGAGTGAGGGGGGTGGAGGGAACACAGAAGATGGAGATATGGAGGGAATCGGAAGGAAGAAGGGAAGGAAGAGAAAGGGTGGGAGAAGGGAGGCAGGGAATGATAGAGGAAAGGAATGAAAAAGCGAGAGAATTGAAGAGAGGAGGAGGAGGAGGGAGGAGGAAAAGAGGAAGGGGGAAAAGGAGGGAGCAAGAGGAAAAGTGGGATGGAATGAGGGTGGGAGTGAAAGAAGGTGAGAGAATGAGGGAAAAGGAGGGAGGAAAAGGTTTCAGGACGGCCTCATCAGTACTGAGAAACGCTCACTTCCGGGGACTGAATCCTTTTACTGAGCCAAAAATCCTATCGTTGAAAAAAGAATTCTCAGTATCATGATATAATTTATCTTAACTCTAGCCTCTCTTAACCTAACCTAACCTAACCTAACCTAACCAAACCTAACATTTTTCTTTTCAATTCAGAATTTCTGGTAAAAATCACTTCCGGGAGCATCTGGTCACTTCCGCGGTCTGTACCTGTTGTCACTGTCCTCTTTCACTACTGTCCCCTTGAGGTCACTGTCTCTCTTCTCTCTCTCCTCCTGTCTCTCCTCTTCCACTACTACTGTCTCTCTCCTCTCGTTACTACTGTCCCCTTGAGGTCACTGTCTATTTCCTAATTCCTGATCATTCCTCTTCCATTACTACTGTCTCTCTGTCCTCGCTGCTACTGTCTTACTTCCGTCACTGTCTGTCTGTGGAAGTTTTCTCGCTTGCCCTCTGTCAACTAGAAATTTGGGTCACCGAGAAGGACAGAAGTGTTAAAATAAGTGAATCTGTCTGTCTGTCTCTCTATATCGACGGCTCCACCACCTTGTTACCTGCATCTGGTAGCCTTCTGCAGTAGTCTGAAGATGAACTTAGGAAAGATGGAAGGAATGTTTATAAATATATATGCATGGAAGGAAGATGTAGATTGTGTATATATATAAACATTGACTAAGAAGATGGATGAAGTATGTGTTAATATAATGTTTATATTGAGATTGTTAACATGTTGATATGTCTGTGTTGTGTTTATAATCTACTTCTCGTACGTGTAAACACTAGAGAGGATAGAGGATGTGTTTGATTAGTGTTTAAGTCAACATAAGTTGGTCACAATATATAGTAGAGACGCCGCAACCTCAGTACCTATATCAAATACTGTACACACGAGTCATACACAGTACCTCTCTCTCTCTCTCTCTCTCTCTCTCTCTCTCTCTCTCTCTCTCTCTCTCTCTCTCTCTCTCTCTCTCTGTCCCCCTCTCTCTTTCTCTCTCTCTCTCTGTCACGTCGAGACACAGGCAAAAACTCACTAGTCACATTAGGTTAGGTTAGGTGAGGTTAGGTTAGGCTAGGTGAAGTGTGGCGAGGTGAGGTTAGGTTAGGCTTGTCTTGTGAGGTTTTGTCCAGTGAGTTATGTCCTAACAACCACCCTCCTCCTCCTCCTCCTCACCTCCCCTCCTTCTCCTCCTCCCCTCCTTCTCTCCTCCTCCTCCTCCTTCTCCTCCTCCTCTTCCTTACCAAAACCAATACCCTGGGATCGTCTTCCTTCTTGGAATTCTTGAAGGATGGAGAAATATCATGAGAATTTGTAGACGACGAGAAACAGGGAGGTGGAAAAAAGAAGGAGAGGAGAAGAAGGAAAAGGAATAAAGGAAGAAGGAGGAAATGATTGAAGAGGAGAAGAAAAGATAAAAAGAAGAAAGGGAAAGGAAGAAGAGGACGAATTTGAAGTGCAGAAGAAAAGGAAAAAAAAAGTGGAAAAAATGAGGAGAAAGAAGAATCGAAAGGGAAAGACAAGAAAAAGGATAGAATAAAAGGAATAAGGAAAATAAAAAAATAGAGAAAGCGGAAATGGGAGGATACTGAAGAGGAGAAAGATGGAAAAAATAAATACTCAAAGATAATTAATCGTACATGAGAGAGAGAGAGAGAGAGAGAGAGACTAAAAAAAAAATACAAACGCCTCCCTCAAGAAATAAATCCCTTCAAAAAATCCCCAGCAACTTTAAACAGAACAAGAGAAATAAACAAAACAATCCACATATGGTAAAGACATCCATCAACCAGGTCAGGAGAGGCATACACACACACACACACACACACACACACACACACGTCTAACTAAACGAAGTCCATAAACAAACAAGATTTCAGCGTCCGGGTCATATTGTTACCGGGTGCAATAAAGCCAGGTCATATAGTGTGGGGGAATTATAAAGAAAGTGTGGGGGAATTATAGGGAACTGTGGGGGAATTTGGGGGACTGTGGGAGAATTATCGGGAACTGTGGAGGAATTAATACAGTATTGTGGAATAAAAGATCGAACTGGGACACACAAAACAAGGAACACACACACACACACACACACACACACACACACACCACCTTCAACTCTCGCGTGCCGTTCATTAATGTATTTACCCTGCTTGTATTATCTCAGTGGAATTTCTTTATTAAACCCTCCAGTCAGTTTAGTAGAGCAGTCATGGTCCGTCTACGTACTAATTTCCTAATACAAATATAATTATCATACAATTATATTTAAGTCATTTGGATTATATATTTTCTGGTTTTTTTTATTCTCTATAATTCGTTTCTTTGTTCTGTTTTTGTTCTGTTTTTGTTCTGGTGAGTCATGTTGTTGTTCTTATGTGACTTCTTGTTGTTGTTGTTATTATTATTGTTATTCTTCTTCTTCTTGTTTTCATTCTTCTTCTTCATTTTATTGTTAGTGTCTTTGTTATCCATCCTATCCTTTTTTTTTTTTACTTAAATCATTCTTCTTTGTTTTTTTTCTATACCTTATACTTTCTACGCTTCCTTATCCTCATTAACACACTCATACTCTTCTCCCTTATACTTAACTGACTCCACTACTACACAACACACCATTGTCATTCTACTGTGCGGTGTCTTCTCATTCAACACATCAAAGAGCCTTGGACACCCACTCACAGAGACGTGTAGTAATATTATATGACTTCTATGAAACACAGGTGGGCAAGGTATAACTAGAAGGTAATTAAATGGCTGATTGTTGTAGCGTGTGTGGTGTGTGCATGTGTGTGTGTGGTGTGTGTGGTGTGTGTGTGTGTAATTCAGTTTCTTGGAGGCCGTTGAAAGAATGGGAGGTTGTGATGTTGTGTCGTGTGGGTGGTAGAGATGATTAGAGGTCGTGTGGTGGAGAAGGTGTTGCTGGTAGAGGTAATTAGAGGTTGGGTGGGAAGTGGTGACGTGTTTTGTGTATGATAGTGCAGTTGGTGTGGAAGGAATCTTTTAAGTGGTTATTTTAATGTATTTTTTTATGTTATTTTTATATCATTCATTGAGAACCTTGGTTGAATGTAGTTCTATGTCATCCAATAAGGAAAAAGTTATTAAGGTAAAAATCAGAAAGACGAGAAGCAAAATAATAACACAAACTTTCTCACCTCTAATGTATGATATCACCAAAAGTAAAAGTTTATAGAATTTCCACAGACAAGAGTATTATACCTTGCAATTGTCATTTCTCACCGAATTATAAAACACCCCCCCCCAAAAAAAAATTAATAATAAATAAAAAACTGATAAATATTTAAGTCTCTCATTTGACTCTTCTAGGTTCTTAATTTTCAACATTTCGTACTACAAAAACTATCAATAGGAGACAAAAAATAGATATCTGTCTTTGTCGAGGCTAAAATAGACAAACAAAAGAATAAATAAAAAAAATACGAACCCAAAACACATAACCAGGAAACATGAGATATTAAGATACATAGTATTAGTGAATCATATTTCTTAGTGTTTCGTGAGATCTTACCTCGATGAACTTCCCCAGCCTTGTGAAAAATACCTGGGCGAGAGTGTGTGTCTCGCTTCGCTGTGAGTGCGTCGCCTCCCTTCGACAAATAATGCACTTAGAGCAAGTTTCCTCATCCCTCCCTCCTTCTCCCTTCTCCCCACCTCCCTTCCCTCCCTGTTCACCCTTGCTTGTCCTCCATCTGGGTTGCAGTGGGAGGTACACGAGTGAAGGATCACCTGAAGATTAACTAACCTTACACTACACTTGAGGAAGGGTTAATTTAGGTCCGTTCACCTTTATTTATATACTTATCTCTCTCTCTCTCTCTCTCTCTCTCTCTCTCTCTCTCCAAGACAACAAGACCTGCTTCTTAAGAAAAACACAGAGGCGATGACGGAATATGAGAAGTGTGTTAAGTGTACGTTGAGTGTGTTGAGTGCGTGGTGAGTGTGTGCTGAGTAAAATAAGAGTATTCAAGGCGTGTTGAAAGTCCGTAGAGTGCGTTGAGAAAGTGTTAGACATGCTGAGGGTATTACGAGATGTGTGTGTGTGTGTGTGTTACAACTGAGTGGACATGGTGGAGCCCTCGACGTAGACAAGTGATCATAAGACACGACACGACACGACAACCTGCAGTAGAAAGAGCCTTAAATAATCTTATTGTAAATTGCTATACTGTACAAAGCTTACCTTCCCTAGCCTACTCCCACTTGAGCTCCCACACCCTTGAGCCCCAGTACAAGTTGTAATGGTCCAATAAAATAAACTTGCCAATAGCATCGTCTATGTTGGTTAAATAAAAATAAAAATATTGTTAAATGATATATGTATTTGGTCACGAAAGACCCGGAAGCTCCATGTGTGTGTGTGTGTGTGTATGTGTGTGTGTGTGTGTGTGTGTGTTGTTTTACCCACATGTGTTTATTTGTGCGTACGTTGTAAGTGAATGTTGCTGTTAAATTTTGCAGATAGATATTGAGGTAAACGATTCC
>NW_024755514.1:0-11408 GCF_018991925.1 Homarus americanus
TTTATTGGGTTAATGAAATATATATGGATCCTCGTGTTTCGAAGCCGCATTTGGTAAAACGTTGCTCCTGATCACCTAAGCAGCATGGGTGGTCCCCATTAGAGGTTCACTGCGCCATAAGCTCGTTGAACGAAGCTTTTGTGTGAAATATAGCAGAGTCTAAGACTGCTTTTATTGTCCTGGTGGCCCAGAGGTAGCGTTCCCCGTTCACAATTATAAGATTGTGGGTTCAAATCCTGGTGGGGTGAGGTGTTGATTATATGTAGAAGTCCGCATGCTTTATTGGGTTAATGAAATATATATGGATCCTCGTGTTTCGAAGCCGCATTTGGTAAAACGTTGCTCTGATCACCTAAGCAGCATGGGTGGTCCCCAGTAGAGGTTCACTGCGCCATAAGCTCGTTGAACAGGCTTTGTGTGAAATATAGCAGAGTCTAGGACTGCTTTTATTGTCCTGGTGGCCCAGAGGTAGCGTCCCCCGGTCACAATTATAAGATTGTGTGATTTCTGCAAATCCTGGTAGGGTGAGGTGTTGATTATATGTAAAAGTCCGCGAGCTTTATTGGGCTAATGAAATATATATGGATCCTCGTGTTTCGAAACCGGATTTGGTAAAACGTTGCTCTGATCACCTAAGCAACACGGGTTGTCCCCATTAGAAGTTCATGGCTCCATAAGGTCGTTGAACAGGCTTTGTGTGAAATATAGTAGAGTCTAGGACTGCTTTTATTGTCCTGGTGGCCCAGAGGTAGCGTTCCCCGGTCACAATTATAAGATCGTGGCTTCAAATCCTGGTGGGGTGAGGCTTTGATTATATGTAGAAGTCTGCGTGCTTTATTGGGCTAATGAAATATATATGGATCCTCGGGTTTCGAAGCCGCATTTAGTTAAACGTTGCTCTGATCACCTAAGCGGCACGGGTGGTCCCCTATAGTGGTTCACAGCGCCAAAAGCTCGTTGAACAGGATTTGTGTGAAATATAGTAGAGTCTAGCACTGCTTTTATTGTCCTAGTGGCCCAAAGGTAGCGTTCCCCGGTCACAAATATAAGATCGTGGGATCAAATCCTGGTGGGGTGAGGTGTTGATTATATGTAGAAGTAAGCGTGCTTTATTGGGCTAATGAAATATATATGGATCCTCGTGTTTCGAAGCCGGATTTGGTAAAACGTTGCTCCGATCGCCTAAGCGGCACGTGTGGTCCCCATTAAAGGTTCATGGCGCTATAAGGTCGTTGAACAGGCTTTGTGTGAAATATAGTAGAGTCTAAAACTGCTTTTATTGTTGTAGTGGCCCAGAGGTACCATACCCCGGTCACAATTATAAGATCGTGGGTTTGAACCCTGGTGGGGTGAGGTGTTGATTATATGTAGAAGTCCGCGTGCTTTATTGGGCTAATGAAATATATATGGATCCTTCTTGTTTCGAAGCCGCATTTGGTAAAACGTTGGTCTGATCACCTAAGCGGCACGGGTGGTCCCCATTAGAGGTTCATGGCGCCATAAGCTCGTTGAACAGGCTTTGTGTGTAATATAGCAGAGTCTAGGACTGCTCTTAGTGTCCTGGTGGCCCAGAGGTAGCGTTCCCCGGTCACAATTAGAAGATCTTGGGTTCGAATCCTGGTGGGGTGTGTTGTTGATTATATGAAGAAGTCCGCGTGCTTTATTGGGCTAATGAAATATATATGGATCCTCGTGTTTCGAAGCCGCATTTGGTAAAACGTTGCTCTAATCACCTAAGCGGCATGGGTGGTCCCCATTAGAGGTTCACGGCGCCATAAGCTAGTTGAACAGGCTTTGTGTGAAATATAGCAGAGTCTAGGAATGCTTTTTGTGTCCTGGTGGCCCAGAGGTAGCATACCCCGGTCACAATTATAAGATCGTGAGTTTGAATCCTGGTAGGGTGAGGTGTTGATTATATGTAGAAGTCCGAGTGATTTATTGGGCTAATGAAATATATATGGATCCTCGTGTTTCCAAGCCGGATTTGGTAAAATGATGCTCTGATCACCTAAGCGGCACGGGTGGTCCCCATTAGAGGTTCACGGCGCCATAAGCTCGTTGAACAGGCTTGTGTGAAATATAGCAGAGTCTAGGACTGGTTTTATTGTCCTGGTGGCCCAGCCCATTACAGCATTCCCACGGTGTCTGTAATTATAAGATCTGATAGGTTTCAAATCCTGGTGGGGTGAGTGTTAATTAAATGTAGAAGTCCAGCGTGCTTTATTGGGCCTAATAGAAATATATGGATCCTTCTTGTTTTTGGTACTTTGGTAAAATGTTGGTCTTATCACCTAAGCAGCACGGGTGGTCCCCATTAGAGGTTCACGGCGCCATAAGCTCGTTGAACAGGCTTTGTGTGAAATATAGCAGAGTCTAGGACTGCTTTTATTGTCCTGGTGGCCCAGAGGTAGCATACCCCGGTCACAATTATAAGATCGTGGGTTTGAATCCTGGTAGGGTGAGGTGTTGATTAAATGTAGAAGTCCGCGTGCTTTATGGGGATAATAAAATATATATGGATCCTTCTTGTTTCGAAGCCGCATTTGGTAAAATGTTGGTCTGATCACCTAAGCGGCACTCGTGGTCGCCATTAGAGGTTCACGGCGCCATAAGCTCGTTGAACAAGCTTTGTGTGAAATATAGCAGAGTCTAGGACTGCTTTTATTGTCGTGGTGGCCCAGAGGTAGCATTCCCCGGTCACAATTATAAGATTGTGGGTTCAAATCCTGCTGGGGTGAGGTGTTGATTAAATGTAGAAGTCCGGGTGCTTTATTGGGCTTATGAAATATACATGGATCCTCGGGTTTCGAAGCCGCATTTGGTAAAATGTTGCTCTGATCACCTAAGCAGCATGGGTGGTCCCCATTAGAGGTTCACAGCGCCATAAGCTCGTTGAACAAGCTTTGTGTGAAATATAGCAGAGTCTAGGACTGCTCTTAGTGTCCTGGTGGCCCAGAGGTAGCGTTCCCCGGTCACAATTAGAAGATCTTGGGTTCGAATCCTGGTGGGGTGTGTTGTTGATTATATGAAGAAGTCCGCATGCTTTATTGGGCTAATGAAATATATATGGATCCTCGTGTTTCGAAGCCGCATTTGGTAAAACGTTGCTCTAATCACCTAAGCGGCACGGGTGGTCCCCATTAGAGGTTCATGGCGCCATAAGCTCGTTGAACAGGCTTTGTGTGTAATATAGCAGAGTCTAGGACTGCTCTTAGTGTCCTGGTGGCCCAGAGGTAGCGTTCCCCGGTCACAATTAGAAGATCTTGGGTTCGAATCCTGGTGGGGTGTGTTGTTGATTATATGAAGAAGTCCGCGTGTTTTATTGGGCTAATGAAATATATATGGATCCTCGTGTTTCGAAGCCGCATTTGGTGAAACGTTGCTCTAATCACCTAAGCGGCATGGGTGGTCCCCATTAGAGGTTCACGGCGCCATAAGCTCGTTGAACAGGCTTTGTGTGAAATATAGCAGAGTCTACGACTGCTTTTATTGTCCTGGTGGCCCAGCGGTAGCGTTCCCCGGTCACAATTATAAGATCGTGGGTTCAAATCCTGGTGGCGTGAGGTGTTGATTATATGTAGAAGTCCGCGTGCTTTAATGGTCTAATGAAATATATGTGGATCTTCGGGATTCGACGCCACATTTGGTAAAACGTTGCTCTGATCACCTAAGCGGCACGGGGGGTCCCCATTAGAGGTTCACGGCGCCATAAGCTAGTTGAACAGGCTTTGTGTGAAATATAGCAGAGTCTAGGAATGCTTTTTGTGTCCTGGTGGCCCAGAGGTAGCATACCCCGGTCACAATTATAAGATCATGAGTTTGAATCCTGGTAGGGTGAGGTGTTGATTATATGTAGAAGTCCGAGTGATTTATTGGGCTAATGAAATATATATGGATCCTCGTGTTTCCAAGCCGGATTTGGTAAAATGTTGCTCTGATCACCTAAGCGGCACGGGTTGTCCCCATTAGAGGTTCACGGCGCCATAAGCTCGTTGAACAGGCTTGTGTGAAATATAGCAGAGTCTAGGACTGGTTTTATTGTCCTGGTGGCCCAGCGGTAGCGTTCCCCGGTCACAATTATAAGATCGTGGGTTCAAATCTTGGTGGGGTGAGGTGTTGATTAAATGTAGAAGTCCGCGTGCTTTATTGGGCTAATGAAATATATATGGATCCTTCTTGTTTCGAAGCCGCATTTGGTAAAATGTTGGTCTTATCACTTAAGCAGCACGGGTGGTCCCCATTAGAGGTTCACGGCGCCATAAGCTCGTTGAACAGGCTTTGTGTGAAATATAGCAGAGTCTAGGACTGCTTTTATTGTCCTAGTGGCCCAGAGGTAGCGTTCCCCGGTCACAATTATAAGATCGTGGGTTCAAATCCTGGCGGGGTGAGGTGTTGGTTATATGTAGAAGTCCGCGTGCTTTATTGGGCTAATGAAATATATATGGATCCTCGTGTTTCGAAGCCAGATTTGGTAAAACGTTGCCCTGATCGCCTAAGCGGCACGGGTGGTCCCCATTAGAGGTTCATGGCGCTATAAGGTCGTTGAACAGACTTTGTGTGAAATTTAGTAGAGTCTAGGACTGCTTTTATTGTCCTGGTGGCCCAGAGGTAGCATTCCCCGGTCACAATTATAAGATCGTGGGTTCAAGTCCTGGTGGGGTGAGGTGTTGATTAAATGTAGAAGTCCGCGTGCTTTATTGGGATAATAAAATATATATGGATCCTTCTTGTTTCGAAGCCGCATTTGGTAAAACGTTGCTCTGATCACCTAAGCGGCACAGGTGGTCCCAATGAGAGGTTCACGGCGCCATAAGCTCGTTGAACAGGCTTTGTGTGAAATATAGCAGAGTCTAGGACTTCTTTTATTGTCCTGGTGGCCCAGAGGTAGCGTCCCCCGGTCACAATTATAAGATCGTGGGTCCAAATCCTGGTGGTGTGAGGTGTTGATTAAATGTAGAAGTCCGCGTGCTTTATTGGGCTAATGAAATATATATGGATCCGCGTGTTTCGAAGCTGCATTTGGTAAAACGTTGCTCTGATCACCTAAGCCGCCAAGTGGTTGTCCCTATTAGAGGTTCAATGCGCTACAAGCTCGCGAAAAGGCTTTGTGTGAAATATAAAGCAGAGTTCCAGGACTGCTTTTTATTGTCCTGGTGGCCCATAGGTAGCGTGTCCTCGGTCACAAATTATAAGATCGCGGGTTCGAATCCTGTGGAGAGAGGTGTTGATTATACAGAAGTTCGCGTATTGGCCAAGGTTAATGAAACATATGGGTCTCCTCGTGTTTCTGTCGCCGATTTGGTAAACGTTGTCGACTAGCTAAGCGCACGGTGGTCCCTATTAGGTGTCTCATGGTTATAAGGTCGTTGGAACAGTTTTGTTTGATATATAGGCAGAGTTCAGGGACTGCTTTTATTGTCCTGGTGGCCCAGAGGTAGCATACCCCGGTCACAATTATAATATCATGGGTTTGAATCCTGGTGGGGTGAGGTGTTGATTATATGTAGAAGTCCGCGTGCTTTATTGGGAATGAAATATATATGGATCCTCGTGTTTCCAGGCAGGATTTGGTAAAACATTGCTCTGATCACCTAAGCGACACGGGTGGTTCCCTCTAGTGGTTCACAGCTCCATAATCTCGTTGAACAGGCTTTGTGTGAAATGGCAGGCAGCAGGAGTAAGCCATTGTCCTGGTGGCCCAGAGGTAGCGTTCCCCGGTCACAATTATAAGATCGTAGGTTCAAATCCTGGTGGGGTGAGGTGTTGATTAAATGTAGAAGTCCGCGTGCTTTATTGGGCTAATGAAATATATATGGATCCTTCTCCTTTCGAAGCCGCATTTGGTAAAATGTTGGTCTGATCACCAAAGCGGTACTCGTGGTCCCCATTAGGGGTTCACGGCGCCATAAGCTCGTTGAACAGGCTTTGTGTGAAATATAGCAGAGTCTAGGACTGCTTTTATTGTCTTGGTGGCCCAGAGGTAGCGTTCCCCGGTCACAATTATAAGATCGTGGGTTCAAATCCTGGTGGGGTGAGGTGTTGATAATATGTTGAAGTCCGCGTGCTTTAATGGTCTAATGAAATATATATGGATCCTACTTCGAAGTCAGACGGTAAAACCGTTCTGATCACCTAAGCGGTACGGGTGGTCCCCATTAGAGGTTCACGGTGCCATAAGCAAGTTGAACAGGCTTTGTGAAATATAGCAGAGTCTAGGAATGCTTTTATTGTCCTGGTGGCCCAGAGGTAGCGTCCCCCGGTCACAATTATAAGATCGTGGGTTTAAATCCTGGTGGGGTGAGGTGTTAATATATGCAGAAGCACTATGTTTAATTGGGCTAGACGAAACATATATGGATCCTCGTGTTTCGAAGCTGACATTTGGTAAAACGTTGCCTGTTCAATTAAGTTAGAACGGAACCTTGCGAGTTCACGGCGCCATAAGCTCGCTTGAACAGGCTTTGTGAAATATAGCAGAGTCTAGACTGCTTTATTATCCTGGTACCCAGGAGGCAAGGTTCCTGGTCACAATTATAAGATCATGGCCCAAATCCTGGTGGGGTGAGGTGTTAATTATATGTAGAAGTAAGCGTGCTTTATTGGGCTAATGAAATATATATGGATCCTCCTTGTTTCGAAGCCGGATTTGGTAAAACGTTTCGATCAATTTGAAAGTAAAATGGTGTAATTCAAGAGTAGTAGTTCATGCCATAAGCTCTTTGAACAAGCTTTGTGCGAAATATAACAGAGTCTAGGACTTCTTATAGTGTCCTGGTGGCCCATAGGTAGCGTTCCTCGGTCACAATTATAAGATCGTGGGTTCGAATCCTGGTGGAGTGTGGTGTTGATTATATGTAGAAGTCTGCGTGCTTTATTGGGTTAATGAAATATATATGGGTCCTCGTGTTTCGAAGCCGGATTTGGTAAAACGTTGGTCTGATCACCTAAGCCGCACGGATGGTCCCCATTAGAGGTTCACGGCGCGATAAGCTCGTTGAACAGGCTTTGTGTGAAATATAGGAGAGTCTAGGACTGCTTTTATTGTCCTGGTGGCCCAGAGGTAGCGTTCCCCGGTCACAATTATAAGATCGTGGCTTCAAATTTCTAGTGGGGTGAGGCGTTGATTATATGTAGAAGTCCGCGTGCTTTATTGGGCTAATGAAATATATATGGATCCTCATGTTTCGAAGCCGGATTTGGTAAAACGTTGCTCTGATCACCTAAGCGGCACGGGTGGTCCCCATTAGAGGTTCACGGCGCCATTAGCTCGTTAAACAGGCTTTGTGTGAAATATAGCAGAGTCTAGGACTGCTTTTATTGTCCTGGTGGCCCAGAGGTAGCTTTCCCCGGTCACAATTATAAGATCGTGGGTTCAAATCCTGGTGGGGTGAGGTTCTTGATTATATGTAGAGTTCCGCGTGCTTTATTGGGCAAATGAAATATATATGGATCCTCGTGTTTCCAAGCCGGATTTGGTAAAACGTTGTCCTGATCACCTAAGCAGCACGGGTGGTCACCTATAGTGGTTCACGGTGCCATAAGCTCGTTGAACAGGCTTTGTGTGAAATATAACAGACTCTAGGACTGCTTATAGTGTCCTGGTGGTCCATAGGTAGCGTTCCTCGGTCACAGTTATAGGATCGTGGGTTCGAATCCTGGTGGGATGAGGTTTTGATTATCTGTAGAAGTCCGCGTGCTTAATTGGGCTAATGAAATATATATGGATCCTCGTGTTTCGAAGCCGGATTTGGTAAAACGTTGCTCTGATCACCTAAGCGGCACGGATAGTCCCCATTAGAGGTTCACAGCGCCAAAGGCTCGTTGAACAGGCTTTGTGTGAAATATAGCAGAGTCTAGGACTGCTTTTATTGTCCTGGTGGCCCAGAGGTAGCGTTCTCCGGTCACAATTAGAAGATCGTGGGTTCGAATCCTGGTGGGGTGAGGTATTGATTATATGTAGAAGTCCGCGTGCTTTATTGGGCTAATGAAATATATATGGATCCTCGTGTTTTGAAGCCGCATGTGGTAAAACGTTGCTCTGATCACCTAAGCGGCATGGGTTTCCCCATTAGAGGTTCACGGCGCCATAAGCTCGTTGAACAGGCTTAATGTGAAATATAGCAGAGTTTAGGACTGCTTTTATTTTCCTGGTGGCCCAGAGGTAGCGTTCCCCGGTCACAATTATAAGATCGTGGGTTCAAATCCTGGTGGGGTGAGGCGTTGATTATATGTAGAAGTCCGCCTGCTTAATTGGGCTAATGAAATATATATGGATCTTCGTGTTTCCAAGCCGGATTTGGTAAAACGTTGCTCTGATCACCTAAGCGGCACGGGTGGTCCCCTATAGTGGTTCACGGTGCCATAAGCTCTTTGAACAGGCTTTGTGTGAAATATAACGGAGTCTAGGACTTCTTATAGTGTCCTGGTGGCCCATAGGTAGCGTTCCTCGGTCACAATTATAAGATCGTGGGTTCGAATCCTGGTGGGGTGAGGTGTTGATTATATGTAGAAGTCCGCGTGCTTTATTGGGCTAATGAAATATATATGGATCCTCATGTTTCGAAGCCGGATTTGGTAAAACGTTGCTCTGATCACCTAAGCGGCACGGGTGGTCCCCATTAGAGGTTCACGGCGCCATTAGCTCGTTAAAAAGGCTTTGTGTGAAATATAGCAGAGTCTAGGACTGCTTTTATTGTCCTGGTGGCCCAGAGGTAGCTTTCCCCGGTCACAATTATAAGATCGTGAGTTCAAATCCTGGTGGGGTGAGGTTCTTGATTATATGTAGAATTCCGCGTGCTTTATTGGGCTAATGAAATATATATGGATCCTCTTGTTTCCAAGCCGGATTTGGTAAAACGTTGTCCTGATCACCTAAGCGGCACGGGTGGTCACCTATAGTGGTTCACGGTGCCATAAGCTCGTTGAACAGGCTTTGTGTGAAATATAACAGACTCTAGGACTGCTTATAGTGTCCTGGTGGCCCATAGGTAGCGTTCCTCGGTCACAGTTATAAGATCTTGGGTTCGAATCCTGGTGGGATGAGGTGTTGATTATCTGTAGAAGTCCGCGTGCTTAATTGGGCTAATGAAATATATATGGATCCTCGTGTTTCGAAGCTGGATTTGGTAAAACGTTGCTCTGATCACCTAAGCGGCACGGATGGTCCCTATTAGAGGTTCACAGCGCCAAAGGCTCGTTGAACAGGCTTTGTGTGAAATATAGCAGAGTTTAGGACTGCTTTTATTTTCCTGGTGGCCCAGAGGTAGCGTTCCCCGGTCACAATTATAAGATCGTGGGTTCAAATCCTGGTGGGGTGAGGTGTTGTTTATATGTAGATGTACGCGTGCTTAATTGGGCTAATGAAATATATATGGATCCTCGTGTTTCGAAGCTGCATTTGGTAAAACGTTGCTCTGTTCACCTAAGCGGCACGGGTGGTCCCCATGAGAGGTTCACGGCGCCATAAGCTCGTTGAACAGGCTTTGTGTGAAATATAGCAGAGTCTAGGACTGCTTTTATTATCCTGGTGGCCCAGAGGTAGCGTTCCCCGGTCACAATTATAAGATCATGGGTTCAAATCCTGGTGGGGTGAGGCGTTGATTATATGTAGAAGTCCGCGTGCTTTATTGGGCTAATGAAATATATATGGATCCTCGTGTTTCCAAGCCGGATTTGGTAAAACGTTGCTCTGATCACCTAAGCGGCACGGGTGGTCCCCTATAGTGGTTCACGGTGCCATAAGCTCTTTGAACAGGCTTTGTGTGAAATATAACAGAGTCTAGGACTTCTTATAGTGTCCTGGTGGCCCATAGGTAGCGTTCCTCGGTCACAATTATAAGATCGTGGGTTCGAATCCTGGTGGGGTGAGGTATTGACTATATGTAGAAGTCCGCGTGCTATATTGGGCTAATGAAATATATATGGATCCTCATGTTTCGAAGCCGGATTTGGTAAAACGTTGCTCTGATCACCTAAGCGGCACGGATGGTCCTCATTAGAGGTTCACAGCGTCATAAGCTCGTTGAACAAACTTTGTGTGAAATATAGCAGAGTCTAGGACTGCTTTATTGTCCTCGTAGCCCATAGGTAGCGTTCCTCGGTCACAATTATAAGATCGTGGGTTCGAATCCTAGTGGAGTGAGGTGTTGATTATATGTAGAAGTCTGCGTGCTTTATTGGGTTAATAAAATTTATATGGGTCCTCGTGTTTCGAAGCCGGATTTGGTAAAACGTTGCTCTGATCACCTAAGCGGCACGGATCGTCCCCATTAGAGGTTCACGGCGCTATAAGCTCGTTGAACAGGCTTTGTGTGGAATATAGGAGAGTCTAGGACTGCTTTTATTGTCCTGGTGGCCCAGAGGTAGCGTTCCCCGGTCACAATTATAAGATCGTGGCTTCAAATTCCTGGTGGGGTGAGGCGTTGATTATATGTAGAAGTTCGCGTGCTTTATTGGGCTAATGAAATATATATGGATCCTCGTGTTTCCAAGCCGGATCTGGTAAAACGTTGCTCTGATCAGCTAAGCGGCACGGGTGGTCCCTATTAGAGGTTCATGGCTCCATAAGGTCGTTGAACAGGCTTTGTTTGATATATAGTAGAGTCTAGGACTGCTTTTATTGTCCTGGTGGCCCAGAGGTAGCATACCCCGGTCACAATTATAAGATCATGGGTTTGAATCCTGGTGGGGTGAGGTGTTGATTATATGTAGAAGTCCGCGTGCTTTATTGGGAATGAAATATATATGGATCCTCGTGTTTCCAGGCCGGATTTGGTAAAACGTTGCTCTGATCACCTAAGCGGCACGGATGGTCCCCATTAGAGGTTCACAGCGCCAAAGGCTCGTTGAACAGGCTTTGTGTGAAATATAGCAGAGTCTAGGAGTGCTTTTATTGTCCTGGTGGCCCAGAGTTAGCGTTTCCCGGTCACAATTATAAGATCGTGGGTTCAAATCCTGGTGGGGAGAGGTGTTGATTATATGTTGAAGTCCGCGTGCTTTATTAGGCTAATGAAACATATATGGATCCTCGTGTTTCGAAGCCGCATTTAGTAAAACGTTGCTCTGATCATCTAAGCGGCACGGGTGGTCCCCATTAGAGGTTCACGGCGCCATTAGCTCGTTAAACAGGCTTTGTATGAAATATAGCAGAGTCCAGGACTGCTTTTATTGTCCTGGTGGCCCAGAGTTAGCGTTCCCCGGTCACAATTATAAGATCGTGGGTTCAAATCCTGGTGGGGTGAGGTGTTCATTATATGTAGAAGTCCTTGTGCTTTATTGGGCTTATGAAATATATATGGATCCTCGTGTTTCGAAGCCGCATTTGGCAAAACGTTGCTCTGATCACCTAAGCGGCATGGGTGGTCCCCATTAGAGGTTCACGGCGCCATAAGCTCGTTAAACAGGCTTTG
>NW_024755515.1:0-14740 GCF_018991925.1 Homarus americanus
AAAGCAGAACATTTCTTAACGGTAAAGTGTGCTGTGGTCCTATGAGCTCAGTCTATTCTCCAGTTTTGTCTTAGAACTAAAAAGTAAAAATTAATGAGAATGCTTATGGGGTTGTTTTGTAAGCTGGCTCACTGAATGCACTCTGATAGATGCGTGAAGATCAGTCAGGGGGTTTCGCAACTTGATGACTAAAGAATAAAGGGAGTTTAAGCGGCGATTAAAATTAAAAATTAAATTGATAGAATGAGGTTCTTTACTTGGTGGTGCTTTTATTGAAATTATTGGAGGCATATGACTTCGTGGACTAAAAGTATGTCCTATTAGCCCGATAGGATCAGTGTTGATCTTACGGTAGATAAGAGACCCGTAGCCTGCACTGTGCTTAACAAGTTAAGGGCCTTCACTTTGCAACTGTAGTTCGGTAGCTATTCCCAATAGACAATAGAGGTGACCATGGCACAAACCAGCAGCCCTAAGGACAGGAAGTGGAGATATTAGGGAATGTTTGATTTTAGGGCATACATGGTGTTTGATTTAGGATTGTAGGGGGCCATTTTGCATTGAGTTACAGGGGTTATTTGGACCGAGGGAAGGGAGTTATTTATTTTGAAGTGTGGAGAGCATATAAAATTGGGGAAGGGCAGTTGGTAACTACAGTATTCGAAATGATAAGAGAGGGGACAATTGCCAAATATTAATATGTTCTTTGTAATACATAAGATTCATTTGGACATATGATTACAATACAGTAAACTTTATTCCAAACGTTCATCACAAAAGGCATTCCTTTAAGACAGTCTCATGACAAAACTTTAGGGATAAAGTTATCAGTGTGTTTCCTTTGTTACCATATAACCACTGATAATACAGTACAGTAATAAGGAGATGGGAGCAGTTGACAACCATTAGAAATATTAATTGGGTGGTTGGCAACTACTATAAATACTAAGGGGTGGTTGGCAACTACTATACTGTAAATACTAAGGGGTGGTTGGCAACTACTATAAATACTAAGGGGTGGTTGGCAACTACTATAAATACTAAGGGGTGGTTGGCAACTACTATAAATACTAAGGGGTGGTTGGCAACTACTATAAATACTAAGGGGTGGTTGGCAACTACTATAAATACTAAGGGGTGGTTGGCAACTACTATAAATACTAAGGGGTGGTTAGTAACTATAAGTACAGTATGTACTAGAAATTTTGAGATGGGGTACTTGTCCCCACTTTAAAGAAGATTGTTTTTAAACACAGTGTGAATTTTACTTTTTTTAATATCAAATCTTGAGGACAATAACATATTTTTTTTCTTCATGAATGGCATAACATTTGAGAAGTGACCTAGCATAACCTTCCTGGAGTGACCACAACACTAAGACATTACTGTACATGTAAATATAATACCTAAAAGCCAAAATTGGTTATAAAAATATATCAGTGATAGTGGTTTTTATGCCTAATTTGGGAGTAAAGGAGTTGCCTTCGTACCATCTGATTTGTTTCTCAGAGCAATTTCTGAAAATCTTTGGCGAGTCTGGTTGAAAGCAAAACTACATGGATATCTTGAGACAGTGCTGTCCAGATCAACAGTGCCCGGCAGGCCATTCATGTTTTTTAGTCTCCGTGCCCAGCACTTGTCTGGTGGACAGCAAGTACAGGTACTCATATACAGTAATGAGAGGAATACATCAAGACGGGAACTTGTCAGGTGCTGAGTGACCCCACCTGTATGTTTAACCAGGGAGGTCCATCAATGGACGGCTTGTTGTCAGTGTACAGTATAGTACTAAGATTAGTGATCTGTCAGGTACAGGTAATTTTCTCTACATTAAGTTACCAACCTGCCTCTAGTTAGTCAGAGTCAAGTTTGTCAACATTTAAAAGGATACCACCAATGTAGTGGTTGTAGCCATGTTGAAACAGGAGTTATGACCTCGCAAGACAAGTTTTACTACCACGGACACCAGATTATAGAGGGGGGGGGGGGAGTGGAAGTGGAAGTCAGTGGAAGTGCAAAATCAGGCACCATGCATTCATGCACTAGAGAAGTGCTACATTATGATTTTTCCTCGCATTTTCTTATTTGGATTTTATATTCCTGTAGATACATACTAAAAATTTTTCCTTATATTTATTAAAATCCTTATAGGGTGTGACTTTTGGGTCACCCAGTATATGTATGCACTGTACATATTAAGTCCATTAATGCATGTTACCATTTTTGAGTAACTAACGATTAGAGAAGTCTACCCCAATCTTTTATTGTTCAAGGACAAAAATAATTATACCAGTCCAGTTATAAGAGATTGAGATAGAATTCTTTGTTACTCAATAATGGTGCTATGCACTAATGATCTTAATATGTAAAATTGTTGGAGCTATTCAGTACAGCTTGGTAAAGGTTTCTTTTATTTTGTGACATTCCCATATAATTATGATTGTTGATATAAAAACAGGAAGCTTCTTATAATATTAGATCTATCAAAACTCATGATGCCTGTGGTGTTAAGTCATTCACCATGTTTTGACAGTTTGACATTCATTTTAATAATGTACTATATTCCACTTTAATATTTGTTACTATTGTTCATAAATTATACAATACTTTCTTGAGTTGTACAGAGTACGTATTCTCAATAGTTCGTGTAAGATCCAATTCATTCATTCGAGTCTTGAACAATAATCGAGTCTTTGAGAGGCATACAAGTGAACGGTTCTATATTTTTATTTAATGGTGATTATCCAGGAAAATTTTTTTTAAGATACAGTACATTAATGTCCATGTTCTTTTCACTTTCTTCAGTCATAACCTTTCCATTAAAATACAAGGGTGAAGTAATGCAAAGTTCATGAGCATCTGCTGGTGTTACTTTTATAAATTTGACCATGAAAATACTGGGTCATGTGTATGCAAATTTGTTCAATTCTTACATATTTTTATGAAATTTCATGCAAGTATGCAAAATAACAGAATCAACATCATCATCCTTATTTTACAGCCATTTTTTATGTTTGCATGGCTTACCAGATGGTAGTCCTCGATGCTCTAATGTCATTTCTTACAACTTCTCCCCATGTCATTCTTGGCATATCCTTGGCTCCATTCCACATTTAGGTTCAAACACTTCTCATCCAAATGTCCAAACCACCTCAGACTATCTCTAAACAGGATTTCACCAATATTCTCAATACCCAGCTGCCCACTTAGTTCTAGACAGAGTCTTCTGTCTTTTAGTGTCACATTACACATGCACCTCAACATAATCATTTCAGCTTGCTCAAGCATGCACCCACACACACACAGACCAACTCTATGAACGGCAAGCTTGTAGGGCATTAAGACAGTAATACCAGTAGAATTTTCAGTGCAACACATTTTAATGCCAAAAGAAAAAATAGAAACTCATAAAAACACAAGTTATTAACTTATGTAAATAAAAAAAAAAAAAAGATTTTTTAATATACTGTACTGTACTACTTTATCTCTATGCTAAAAAAAATAAATAAAAGTGGACCATTTACAAATATTCATATAAACCAAGAACATCATTGCTTCCTGGTTGCACATCTCCCTTTTCTTAAAAGTACAGTACTGTATCAATATAGGGGTCCCCGGGTTACAAACAGGTTCCGTGCCTGACGATGTTCGTGCCTGACGATGTTCGGAAGTCGGAACATATGCTATATACTTACCATACTTGTAAATAAAATACTGTAAATTTGAAGATTAACCCTGTTCGTATTGGCGGGCGTTCATAAGTCGGGGACCTCCTGTACAAGTTTTAGGTCATCACCACAAAAGAAGGAATCTAACATTATGAAGAAAAAAGATGAGGTTCAGTGTAAGGGCGGAAACGATCCTCCGGCTGGTTACCGCTGCTAACTCGCTCGTTTGCTGGTGCAGACGACACTTGGGGTAGTTGGACGGAGGTGAGAACGGCAGCGACTATCTCCGCCACCGGCAGATTCAACCCAGCCGCCATACCGTCAGTATCTAGCTACCCTGCTGTCCGTCAAATTCTGGCTGTGATCTCATCATAGGTCCTGGACTCGTGGGCTGTGTTCCCAGACCTTCACCTATCAACTGCTAACTCTCTGGTCATCTACCACTACCGCATACCACGACCATCAGTTCATCACATTCAGTCGGTGCCCCGGTGTTCTCCTGCCTTTTCAAGACGTCGCTGAGTGTGGAGTCGAAGTGGACGTTTCGTTACCCTGAGTGTGCATCACCGTGTTCCAGAACCTTCCCCCAGGGCCACTGCCGTAGGAAATATCTGTTCATGGTTTGATTCTATTAATTGCTGACTCCCCTGTATTGTTCGATTCTATCAATTGTTGACTCCATTTAATTGTTTGAATCCATTAATTGCTGACTCCCATTATTTGTTTGATTCCTTTAAGTGTTTGCTTCCTTTAATTGTTTGACTCCCGTAATTATTTGATGTTTGTTGAGTGGTGTCAGAATTTTGTGTTATATTTTTATAGTAAAGAGATGCCAATCTCAAACGTTTGTTTGTTATTCCTCGGAAAACCATGGTCCTTGACTTTCCTTTATTAAGATCCTGATTAGCCTGGTAAGGGATTTCTATCCCTAAGTCCCAGGCCTTTACAAGTGGCGACCTTGCCAGGATTATCTCTGACCTTTGGTTTCTGAGGTTTAACATTCGTTCCGGTGTTGTTGTAAGTCGCCGTGAGCGCGCCACCTTGCTGTCTGTGGCCCGGAAGCAAGTGTTGTTCAGTGGTTATCCCTTCCTTCTGTGTGCTAATTTTGTTGCTCTCCCTTGTATGTGGGGAAGTTAATTAGTGTTGGTTGGGGTACACTGTGGATGCTGTCATAGCATATATGTTGTTGTTTCACCTGGTGCGGTTTCGTTACCCTGAGGTGATTCAGCTGGGCTGGGTGCGGAACGAGGTTCCCTCCAGTCGGATCAAATCATTTATTGGTCTGATTGAGCCACTAGGTGAGTTACCTTTGGCTATTTGCGGGGTAAGTTGTTTGTTTTTTCTCTTTGTTCTTGGCCTTTCGGATCATTATGTCTGCTTTTGAGGTGTGGAAAGATCAAGCGGTGGCCCTGGGTCTGACAGGTAATGACATTGGTCAGTATGTGGTCACCCAACAGAATGCCGAGAGAGAGGAACGTCAGAGAGCGAGAGAGGAACGTCAGAAAGAGAGAGAGGTGGAGGAACGCCAGAGAGTTGGAGGAACGCCAGAGAGAAAGAGAGTTGGAGGAACGTCAGAAAGAGAAAGAAAGAGAGTTCGAATTAGCTAAGTTGCAGGCAGAAAAGGACCTAGAACTGGCTAGGATTAATGCTTCAAGTAGACCAGCATCCTCTGGCCATATACAGGACAATGTGGTAAAACCCAGCTTGCCTGTGTACCGTGAAGGAGAAGACATCGCCTCCTACCTTGTTAGGTTTGAGCGGGTAGCTGAGCTGCTTGGTGTAGCCCCAGATAGCTATGCTGTAAGGTTGGGTAGCCTACTGAGTGGTAAGCCGGTAGAAATTTACACGTCCCTGTCTGCCGACATCACCCGAGATTACTTCTTGTTGAAGCAAGCTCTCTTCCGAGGATTTTGCAAGACTTCTGACGGTTATCGTGCTGATTTCCGCAGAACGAAGATTAGAGCGGGAGAAACGTACCAGCAGTTTTCGATTCACCTGGGTCGTTTATTTCAACAATGGCTGGAGACATCAGGGGTTGAAGAAACCTTTGAGTGTCTCTCTACCTCCAGACTTGAGAATTTTCATCAAAGAACACCAGCCAGCGACGCTTGGAGAAGCTGTGCATCTTGCCGACAACTGGGCGTCTGCTCGCAACGCCTACCCCTCCTGTGTGAAGAGGGTCATGGGCATCTACGATCATCAGGGACACCGGTTGCTCATGTATTGTTGTCTCTGAGGAAGCCCTGCATGATGCTGATCTCTCCAGCTGCTCGAAGGTTAGTGTCACCGATTATTTGGGTCGCGTTGACCAGTTCCCTGTTGTTAGGTGCTACCTGCGTTGCCCCTATTTTACTGGTTGGTCTAATGTGGTAAGAGCTCCCATTAAATTTGCCAGTGTTCTCATTGGTAATGTTCCCGGTGTTCGTGACCCTAACGACCCGGAACCTTTAAAACTCTCCTCACCACCAGTCTCCTCAGTGCTAGTCTCTTCGCCACCTGCTGACGTCGCCTCGCCACCCTCGCATGCCACCTCCCCTCCAGCAAAGATCCTAGCTGTGGAGACACGGTCGGCGAAGGTGAAGCGCCTGCATCCCCTGGTTCTGCCGAAATTGCAGCCGCTGACTGTGACTCCCAAGGAATTTGCCAAGCTTCAAGACTCTGAAGCGGGTAAGGGAGAAGGTAACTTCCGGGGAGGAGGATCAGGCTAGAGATGGGTCTGTATTCAAGTTCGCTCGTGTTAACGGTCTGTTACTTCGATCGTGTGTGTCATCCAAGCAACCAGCCAAAGTAGGTCAGTTTTTCCTTGTTGTTCCGGCTGATTGTCGTAACATCATTCTCTCTGTAGCTCACGAGAGCCCCCTAGCAGGGCACTTCTCTCATAGAAAGACATATATGAAGATTTCTGATCAATTTTACTGGCCAGGAATGGGAGCGGATATTAGGGCCTTTTGTAGGAGTTGTGATCGGTGTCAGCGTATGTCCGCCAAAGGTAGAGTCCGTCCTGTTCCTCTTAAACCCTTACCCATTATTACTGAACCATTTTCTCGGGTTGCCATAGATTTGGTTGGACCACTTTCACCCCCTTCCTCTGCGGGGCACAGGTATGTACTCACGTTAATTGATTTCGCCACCGGGTTTCCAGAAGCCTTGCCCTTGAAGGAAATTGATTCTATTTCTGTGGCCGAAGCATTGCTTGTGATCTTCTCTCGCGTAGGCATACCACGGGAAATTCTGTCAGATAGGGGGACTCAGTTTACCTCTCAGTTGATGGCGGAGCTTCACAAGTTGCTGGGAGTTAAGCCTTTATTTACCACCCCTTTTCACCCTAGTGGTAATGGACGAATTGAGAGAATGCATGGGCCCCTGAAAGCGTCACTGCGGAAATTGTGTGCCGACAAACCCAGGGAGTGGCACCGGTATCTTGTCCCCACTTTATTTGCGCTGAGAGAAATTCCTAGCGACCGGACCGGGTTCTCGGCGTTCGAGTTATTATACGGCCGAGCCGTGAGAGGCCCGCTCTCGGTGTTAAGGGATCTGTGGGAGGACACCAGTATAGAAGACGACGAGCGGACTCACTACCAGTATGTCCTTGAATTACGGGACAAACTTTGACAGTGTGCCAAGATCGCCGCGCAGAATGCTGACATTAGTAACACCAAATATAAGGCCTATTTCGACGTCAAATCACAAGATCGTCAATTTATTCCGGGGGATGAAGTGTTAGTGCTCTTGCCTGATAAGAAGAGCAAGTTGCTTGTTTCCTGGAATGGGCCTTACAAAGTCCTAGAGAAGCGGAGTAGGGTAAATTACGTCATTGACGAACCAAAGGGGCCTAAGTTATATCATGCTAATTTATTAAAGAAATACCATCGCAGGGCCCACCTTAACTTTGCTCATGTCCTAGATAACGATTCTAAGCTAGAGTCAGTCGAGGCACTACCCTGCGAGGAGTCGGGAATAATTCCGGCACCAGACTCGGATGATCTCGGTTGCCAGCTACCGATAACACCAGATGGCATAGTAGAATCCCCTTCGACTGACGATGGGCCCGCACTTAAACCTGGATTGGAGAGGAACCAACGTGCTGACATTGAGGACTTGATTACTAACTTTGAGGATGTATTCTCAAACTTCCCGGGATGCACATCCACTGTACACCATGACATCCTCCTCACAACCACTCAGCGTGTGCAGGCCAAAGTTTATCCTGTCCCTATTCATCTCCAGAGTTATTTTGAAGAAGAGGTCGACCGTCTACTTGAGCAGGGAATCATCCAATTGTCGTCGTCCCCTCACTGCTCTCCGGTGGTTATGGTGCGTAAGCAGGATGGTACTTTTAGGATGGCCATTGACTACAGGGCATTAAATGCGGTAACTGTCTTTCATGCCGAGCCCGCCTGTTCTATGGAGGAAGACTTGCACAAGTTCTCAGGGGCGAAGTACTTCTCGGAGTTGGATCTATGTAAAGCTTACTACCAGGTACCCTTAACTGAACGCGCAAAACCACTAACTGCATTTCCTACTCGTAGAGGATTGATGGAATTCTGCCGGCTTCCTTTTGGGCTGGTGACTGCTTGTGCCACGTACATCAGGCTGATGCGCCTCGTCCTTGCCGGTTTGCCTAGAGTTTCTTTTTATTTTGACAACATTTTCATATATTCCTCAGATTGGCAAGAACATCTTGGCGACGTTAAAGCTGTCTTGGAGAGGTTAAGGGAACATACTTTGACGATAAAGCCATCTAAGTGCCGCTTTGGATTTGAGTCTATTCATTATCTTGGATTCGTGCTAGATGGTCGGCATCTTCGTCCCCAACCTGAGAAAATACAAGCCCTTTGTGAGGTGTGTCCTCCTACTACTAAGAAACTCCTCCGTAGTTTTCTTGGTATGATCTCTTTTTATAAAGCTTTCATTCCCCAGGCATCTGAGTATACCGGACCCTTATCTGACCTGCTAAGGAAAGGCCACCGGGAGCCTCTTGTCTGGAACGACGACCTGCTGGCCAGATTTAATCGTCTCAAGAATTCGCTATCCACGCAGCCCATCCTCAAACTGCCTGATCAACACTTAACCTTCGTTCTTAGGACGGACGCCTCCAGTCATGGCCTAGGAGCCGTCCTCCTCCAATATGTTCGGGCATGTCCTCACCCAGTGGCCTATGCCAGTAGGAAGTTACTAGATAGGGAGAGGAGGTACTCCACCATTGAACGTGAGTGTCTAGCCATTCTGTTTGGGGTTTTGAAATTTGATTATTACCTGAGAGGAAAAGAATTTATCCTTGAGGTAGACCACAAACCCTTGTTGTATTTAAATACATTCAAGGGGGCAAATGACAGATTGTTACGGTGGGCTTTAAGTCTGCAGGGGTATAGGTTTCGGGTGGTCCACGTCGCCGGAAAGGACAACCTTGGAGCAGACCTTTTGAGCAGATCCACTGTATAGCATTTGTTGTAAGATGATTATGCTTTGTGTACTAATCTTAAGTTTTAATCTACCTTACAGTAGATTTTTGTTGGGGGAGCAGTGTAAGGGCGGAACGATCCTCCGGCTAGTTACCGCTGCTAACTCGCTCGTTTGCTGGTGCAGACGACACTTGGGGTGGTTGGACGGAGGTGATAACGGCAGCGACTATCTCCGCCACGAGCAGATTCAACCCAGCCGCCATACCGTCAGTATCTAGCTACCCTGCTGTCCGTCAAATTCTGGCTGTGATCTCATCATAGGTCCTGGACTCGTGGGCTGTGTTCCCAGACCTTCACCTATCAACTGCCAACTCTCTGGTCATCTACCACTACCGCATACCACGACCATCAGTTCATCACATTCCGTCGGTGCCCCGGTGTTCTCCTGCCTTTTCAAGACGTTGCTGAGTGTGGAGTGAATGGACGCTTCCCTGCCCTGAGTGTGCATCACCGTGTTCCAGAACCTTCCCCCAGGGCCACTGCCGTAGGAAATATTTGTTCATGGTTTGATTCTATAATTGTTTGATTCCATTAATTGCTGACTCCCCTGTATTGTTCGATTCTATCAATTGTTGACTCCATTTATTTGTTTGAATCCATTAATTGCTGACTCCCATTATTTGTTTGATTCCTTTAAGTGTTTGCTTCCTTTAATTGTTTGACTCCCATAAGTATTTAATGTTTGTTGAGTGGTGTCAGAGTTTTGTGTTATATTTTTATAGTAAAGAGATGCCAATCTCAAACGGTTGTTTGTTATTCCTCGGAAAACCATGGTCCTTGACTTTCCTTTATTAAGATCCTGATTAGCCTGGTAAGGGATTTCTATCCCTAAGTCCCAGGCCTTTACATTCAGGAGGAAACTTAACACATCAAATAAAACCCCAGATTCAGCAAATAAATAACTACAGTATCATGGGCTAGGATATCAGATAATAGGGGTATTTGATACTAAACTATTGTACTACAAGATAAGGTATTTACAAAAAATGCTGATAGGCAAAGAAGTAAAAAAAAAATTGCACTGCTTTTCATCTTCAACCCCATTTTATAGACATTTTCCACGCATGTGTGGCTTAACTGTAATTACCTGATGACAAGGGTATACCAGTTTTCATGAGACATACAGGTACGCCTCGACTTACGACCTACTCGACTTATGACCATGCAACCGCCGCAGTCGTATAAAGTATTTTTCAAATTACGTATTTTCGAGTCCAGACGTTAGTGATCGAACTATGTACTGACAAAATTTTCGTTTGTAATTCCCTTTAAAGTGGCTGGCAAGTGTAAAAGTGAGAGTTCTCGTGGTGCAGAGAAGAAAAAGACACCCATTTTAGATTTTCTAGTAATTATTTTCGCATTTTCGACCTGTCGTCGGCCCCTAACCCCGTCGTAAGTCGAGGACTGACTGTATTTTAAACATAAATTCAATTTGAAAGAGCTATTCTATAACCTTCAAATCAAATATCAGCATTCTCACTGTATTTAGAAAAAATACTGGCAACATTCCTTCCTATTCATTAACCCATAACAGACAAGTGCTGTCAAAAGACTGAAGCTCACCTTCTGGTGTACTTGCACTTTGTACAAGCAGGCTAAAAATTATACCGGGGTACTTGTCACTATGTCTGGAGAAAATAAACCACTTACAGGTATTTACCGATTTAAGATCATCCGTTTTACGATAATCCACGTTAACATTAATTAGGTTTTAACACTCTCACTATATACGTTAGGAAAAATCCACACTAAAAATAGTTATCATTAGGTTAACTCACTGACGCGGAATGTAAACACTGGGGAAGCGCATCTTTCCCTTCACTTATTAAATCCAAATTGGCCAATATGCTCTAATTACTTTCCCATATATCATGCAGCTCCACTTACCTGCGTCCCATCTCATGGCCACCATGCTAACTACTGTACAGTTCAGAGCTTTGTTTCAACATGATCGCATCTGGCCTCACTCGTGTAACGAAAGATATCATTAATAATCGTTGCATAACCTTGTGATTGCTGTGATACTTTGCCATTATTGGTGATTGGAAAACATTATTGTTAAAATTTTGCTGACCGAGGTGATCAGTGTAATGTAACTGTTTCTTTGAAAACATCATTGTTCCATCAACAAGAGTTCCCTAGCCTTGGAGGGGACATGTGATGATGACCAAGCTTGTTATTATTAATGTGGTCAGTGTTGTTAAATTTTTCCTGTATTTATTTAATTATTGAAGGATTATTATTTCTGGATTACATGTCTATATCGGACTGGCCAGGAATGTACCCCAGTGAAACCCATGTTAAAGGGCTCATAGTTTATGTTACGGTTTTCAGGAACACAACCCCCATCGTAAATTGGAAAATACCTATATATTAAGAAATGCTAAGTTATGTACTCTAAAAATTTGGAAAACAATTCCAATGCATTAATAACACTTAACTGAAAATCATTAGTTTATACCATGAAGCATGATAAAATATATACACAGTACTGTATATAGCTAACATTATTCAAAATATTTAGAAAGTGGTGTAGTCCATATCGCACTAGAGGTGCGTTTGTTAAATTTTTTCCGCTTAGGAAAGATTTGGGTGAGATCAGGTGTGGTGAGAAGAATAGTCGGAGGGAAGATCTCCTCAACCACAGGTCCGGAGTATACTTGGTTGATCATAGCAGCTGTGAGCTGAGATCCTGTAAAGGATTAAACAATAAATAACATGTTAGTATTTCCTTTTAATAATACTGTATACAGAATTGGTACACTGTATATTGACAGTATCACAAGTTGTCACATCTATATTTTTACCAAATTAAATATTTTGATATGACAATACAGTACAGTATTGCATTAAGTTATTAATATCCTATTTACTCAACTCCACTTGTCTATTCTTTAGATGTTAATTAGTTCCCATTAAAAGAGAAAGATTAGAGAAGAATCATTACTTGCATGACAACTTATATCGTTTTCCTTATTTTCCCTACTCTAAAATTATATATATATATATATATATATATATATATATATATATATATATATATATATATATATATATATATATATATATATATATATATATATATATATATATATATATATATATATATATATATATATATATATATATATATATATATATACAGTAACCCCTCCGTTAACGAACTCAAACCGTTCCAGAAGGTCGTTCGTTAACCGAAAAGTTCGTTAACCGAAACCATTGTTTCAATGGGTTTTTGGGTAATTGGTTCCAGCTCACCGAAAATTTCCTAAATTCAACAGAAATGGTAGAAAAGTTCACTTACTTTGAGGTGTGTATGTAGAAGGCTCCTGGATGATGATGATGGGATTTAGAATGGGGGTGGAGGAGAAGGGAGAAGAGAAGGCATTGGGGTGGAAGAAGTCACCCCATGGCGCCATTTCACCCATAAAATTTTAGCTCTCTTGGTGTAATTCAAGATTATTTTCTTTAAATCAACACTGCACTGCATTATATATTGTCAGTATGTAAAATATATTTCAAAATGACCAATAATTTGCTTGGAAACACAGAAAAAAAGCGTTTAGTTGAAGAGAGTCTCAAGCAAGATGTTACCTCCAGTGAAAACAGAGAGAGACTAACTCCTGTTTGCTGTGTTAAGAGGCTGGATGCTGCGCATTAAACTAGTCACTTTACCTTCAATTATATTCAATAATTGTTAAAATGACTAAAAAATTGAATATTAAACTTTTAAAATTATTGAATAGTATAAACTTCTTGATATTTACTAAAATAGTAAGTAATTTAAGCCCTAGAACCGATTAATGTATTGGCGGACTGATACTAAAGCTGGTTGCCCGGTCAGTGCAAGCGAAAACATGTTGAGGTCGGTTCTTAAGAACTTCGTTAACCGAATTTTTTTTCGTTAACCGAATTGAAGATCCTTATGGAAGGCAGTTCGTTAATCGAAATTACGTTAACCGAGGTGTTCGTTAAACGAGGGGTCACTGTATATATATATATATTATTTTTTTTTCCTTTTAGTTGTTCTCCATCAATATAACATTACACTGGTACTACCCAGCCATCTACATCATAAAACTTTATCCTTTTAAAAGTTTTCCCCAAATATTTGCTTAACTATTTCACGGCGGGGTTTCAGCTTAGAAAAATTGTGCTCGCTAATTTATCATTATGGCAGGATTAAAGGCAATCCCTCAAGTTTTGCCATACAGCATGGGCAATATTCTTTGTGTGAATGAGTCAGTGTACTTCATCATGTTGAAGGAGACTAACAGTATGATATGTTTATGCTGCTGCCAACTCAACCTCAGTGGAAAGGCAAGACAGTGCTAATTACCACAATTATCAGTGCATTAGAAACTTAGTTTCACTTATGTTGCTGGAAAGACATCAAACAATAGCAGATAATCCAAGATGAAAATGTAAATAAATTAATTAATCTAGAACTTGAGTCTACATCACGCAAACTTTAATTGCCATTGTTTGCACTTTCAACCTGCCTTACTATGGAACAAAAATACCGAGGGAGGTTGTACAATATAACTACTGCAATGTGTCTGATACAACAATCTATAAGTATGTAACCATTACATATTCTATTCATAAAATCCCAAACAATAGGAAAAAATTAATATCCAAATTTTAAACTTACTCATAGCCCAGGGAGGAATTTTCCTCTTAGGAGCACTGTCCTCATCAGTTGAGTCATCACTCTCAATATCATTTATATCATAATTATTAATATTTTTCTTATATTTCTTGGAGTTTGGTGTAATGTCATAACTATCTTTGTTTTTCCCAGTAGAACTTGACTGAGACGGTCCAGTAGTTTTGGAAAATGTGGTATTAAGACCATTTTCCTTGTTATCACTTAAAGTGAATGTATGATTTAGTCCAGTTTCCTTGTTATCAGCTAGTGCAATCTGTAGGAAAATTACAGTGTGAGATATATAATCATAAGATGAATAAAAGCATTACAACATAATAATCAACAAAATACAATAGAGAATGCTGACAAACTAACCTGAGCACTGAAGCTACAGGTTCATGTGGAAAGTGGACATGAAGATGTTACTAAGGAGCTAAGAAATAATAAATTTGAGAAAAGGATTAGAGGAATACTGATGGAATACAGGCATAATAACACATTAAACAGAACTGAGCAAAAGATGATGTTATCTAAAGGAAGTTCTGCATTAATTACCAATTGTTAAATAATGCAGCAAAAGGAAAATAAGTACTTTAGTTTTTACCTTTTTAACTGCTGAGCTTGTCAATTTAGCTTGTTGTAACTCAGCAATGCGCTGTGCTTCAAGCAATTTAAGGTATTCTAACTCCTTTTTCTCACGGGCGATGCGTTCTACCTCAGCAATTTTTCTACAAAAGAAAATTTTTCTGATATACTACAGTTTCTTCAATAACTAATAAAGCAGAATAAATTAATCATGACTTCACTGGTGCAATTAAAAACAAAAACATCAATGGAATTTTTTTTTTTAGATTTTTTTACGTGGCTTAATTAACCTACCTGTCATATTAAATATATACCGTATATATAGTGTACTATATGTATTTGTAGTACAAGCTTAAGTCTCTCATGGTTAAACA
>NW_024755516.1:0-3241 GCF_018991925.1 Homarus americanus
CCACCAGGTAAGCCTCAGAGGCTTCCTGCAGAGCCATGACGGCAGACGACTGGAAGCGCCGGTCAGTCTTGAAATCCTGGGCGATCTCACGCACCAGGCGCTGGAAGGGCAGCTTCCTGATGAGTAGCTCTGTGCTCTTCTGGTAACGACGGATCTCACGAAGGGCGACGGTTCCGGGCCTGTAACGATGGGGCTTCTTGACACCACCGGTGGCTGGGGCGGACTTGCGAGCTGCCTTGGTGGCAAGCTGCTTCCGTGGAGCCTTGCCTCCAGTGGACTTGCGGGCAGTCTGTTTAGTACGGGCCATCTCGACGACGAAATAGTCAATACGGGCGGCCCGGCAGGCGGGCGGGCTTATATACAGACATTCTCCACCTCCGTGGCCACCTCATTGGCCACGAGTGCCGCATGCGTCATCCGCAAGCTACGCCCCACCTCCAAGAGGGAGGGGCGGCCTTGGATGAACGATACTGCATACGTCCACAGCACGCTCACTTCCGGTACACAGGACCACCTGTGGCCGCAACCAACAACACAGCTGGGCAAAGGAGGCAAGGGACTTGAAGGGTGGCGTAAGCGTCATCATGAGTGCTTGTGACAACATCAGGGTATCACCAAAGCCGCCATTCGTCCGATAGCTTCGGCGTGGGGTGTCAGCATATTCCTCCGGCCTTATCTACAGAGACCATGGCGTCTACTCAAGGTGTTTCTGAAACGTCATCCGGCATGCATCACTACACCCGAGCCATAAGAAGACCGTCACCGCCATGGATGGTGGCCCATGCCCTGAACGGCAGGGCGCTGCTGGTTTGGTGGTTAATCGCCCTAAATCAGGCGCACACCACCACCACCACCACGACAAACAAATATACCGGACCCTAATTTTGGGTCCACATTTAAATCCTTCAAGAGTTGGTTGAACACTGAATCAAATCGTTGAAAATATATCCAATAACATGATCCTCTCTAATTCTGGACTTGTGGTATGAGTATAGGTTGTGTGTGAACGTGTTGGAACCACTTCCTAATAATTGTCAGTCAGTCAGTCAGTCAGTCAACATTCACCTAACCTCCAGGTACCTCACCTAACCTCCAGGTACCTCACCTAACTTCCTGTAGCGTCACCGAACCTCACGAAATGTAACCCAATGTAGTTTATAATCTATCCTAACATGACATAACATAACCACGCACTATATTACTTCGGTAAGAGTAATGAGTTTTAATACGCAAAGTTGCAGTTATCATTCATTCATACATACATACATACATACATACATACATACATAACATGCTAGTGGCAGGGGGGATTGAAGTGAATTTTAGGAGGATAGAATAGGTGCAGTGGCTAAACAGCGCTTGCGTGAGGGACTTTAAGCAGCAACTCGCCTGGATGCGGCAGGATAGAGTCAGGTCAAGCGTCCGGTGCATGTTGGGTTCCGCCATAGTTTCTCAGTGTTTGGTCGGCTTGATTGTGTGTGTGTTGTTTTCTTGTTTGGAGGAAATGTCTTGGTATTCTTCTTCTTAGCTTGAAGTTGATTTTCTTCTAACTCTTCTCCTCTTGTTGTTCGTCTTCCTCGTGTCTGCTATCATTCTGTAAAGACTCTCTATATGTATGTAGGTATGAGTGAGTAACAGTTGCCGGTTACAGTGATACTTCATATTCGCTGGTGTTGTACTGTATGGCTTCGGTATTTCTTAATATACAAACGGCACCGTTAGGGGGTTGAGGTATTTAAAAACCAGCCTGCATTACTTATATATAGAAATAAATAATGTGGCTTGGACAATAATGACGACTACTCTCTCCTACCTTCCCCAAACAAGGGCTTTTCGAAAGTATACATTGGACACAAATGACTTAGTACATCATAAATTGGTGGTTTAACAAAAGCCCTCATTAGAGAAAGGTGAAGGAGCACACAGTGAACATACAGATTAATGTTTGCACGCGTAGATCATGTAAGGTGAGATGTTGAACACCAGACACGTAGTGTAGTAACTCCCTCACAGATGGCGTTATAAGGGGCCTGATGATGTAGCAGTTACCTCACAGATGGTGTTATGAGGAAATTCACATGATGATGCTGTAGCAAAACATTCACTACGTGTTGTCGTAGCATCTTGGGGACACCACGTGGTCGACATGACTCACTCATTCAAGTGGGTGAGGTGTGGTCCCAGGCCTCTCTATCGTGGAGTCTCAGGGGAAGTATAACTGGGTACCTGGGACCTCACTGTGTGAAGGTGGTTAGCTAGCTTGGGTAAGACTCAACTGCCGAGTTGTTTTTCACTGAGTTAAGCACTGTTCACCACTATTCATCACTGGTTCCATTCCTTGGCCAAATGAGATAGTACCTTATGGCAAGAACTTGTTGATAGTCCGCTGGGGAGGGGGGTTCAGGGGAGTGAGTTGGTATGGGCCAACATATAAATAATAATAATAATAATAATAATTAACGGTTTATTGAAAGAGCTTGGCAGCCAGAAGACTGAAAATATACAGTTACATATTTGGGGAATGGGTTACGAATTACAAAATAATATACAAGTAACATGGTGACACAAATAAGACATATAATAACTAGCTGGAGAAAAGCTCAAACTACAGTTCATTTCAACATAGTGACAGTGCAAGGAGTAGTGTTTACTGGGGTAGTACACTGATTTATTACAAGTTATCGATAATTTTTTACAATGGTTGGGACTGGGCTGTTCTTATGGCGATCGGTTCTTGCACGTATGGGCTGGAGCTGGATGCGGTTTGTGGTGTCGAAGAGCAATTCTTCGGACTAGGGATCTCAGGTGGTAGTAGAGCCGGTGTCGGGGATGGTGTAGAAGCTTCTTACCAAATTTGCAGATGAGGTCGTGGTGATGGTCAGTGAGTCTAAGAAGGTCAGTGTGTTGAGCGCTTCTTGATATGTGGGTAAGGAAGGGTAGAGAATAGTCTTGCATGGCCTCTTTTGCACTTTCAGTGTTTACGTTGTGTGGCATTTGGGGAGGAAGACCAGGTGGAGGAGGCATAGGTGAGCTTGGGAAGTATGAATGTTGTGTAAACACTGAGGAGCTCGTGTGCAGGACCACCGAGGGACTTGAGTCGGCGTAGGAGGTGGAGACGGAAACTGGAGGATTTGATAACTTCACTGACGTGTGGTTTCTAATTTAGTTTGTTGTCTATATGTATGTGTGTGTGTGTGTGTGTGTGTGTGTGTGTGTGTGTGTGTGTGTGTATACTACTGTA
>NW_024755517.1:0-17079 GCF_018991925.1 Homarus americanus
ATCAGGTAGTTATAGTAACACTAAGTAATAATAAACTATCATTAAGTAGTTATTAGTAACACTAGGTAATAATAAACTATCATTAGGTAGTTATTAGTAACACTAGGTAATAATAAACTATCATTAGGTAGTTATAGTAACACTAGGTAATAATAAACTATCATCAGGTAGTTATAGTAACACTAGGTAATAATAAACTATCATCAGGTAGTTATAGTAACACTAAGTAATAATAAACTATCATCAGGTAGTTATAGTAACACTAGGTAATAATAAACTATCATCAGGTAGTTATAGTAACACTAGGTAATAATAAACTATCATTAGGTAGTTATTAGTAACACTAGGTAATAATAAACTATCATCAGGTAGTTATAGTAACACTAGGTAATAATAAACTATCATTAGGTAGTTATTAGTAACACTAGGTAATAATAAACTATCATTAGGTAGTTATTAGTAACACTAGGTAATAATAAACGCTATTATCAATTGATTATAGTAACACTAAAGTAATAATAAACTATCATCAGGTAGTTATAGTAACACTAAGTAATAATAAACTATCAAGGTAGTTATAGTAACACTAAGTAATAATAAGCTATTATCAGGTAATTTATAGTAACACTAGGTAATAATAAACTATCATTAGGTAGTTATTAGTAACACTAGGTAATAATAAACTATCATTAGGTAGTTATTAGTAACACTAGGTAATAATAAACTATCATCAGGTAGTTATAGTAACACTAAGTAATAATAAACTATCATTAGGTAGTTATAGTAACACTAAGTAATAATAAACTATCATTAGGTAGTTATTAGTAACACTAGGTAATAATAAACTATTATCAGGTAGTTATAGTAACACTAAGTAATAATAAACTATCACCAGGTAGTTATAGTAACACTAAGTAATAATAAACTATCATCAGGTAGTTATAGTAACACTAAGTAATAATAAACTATCATTAGGTAGTTATAGTAACACTAAGTAATAATAAACTATCATCAGGTAGTTACGTTAGGTAAATCTTAGTTGGTTGATGTTAAGCATTAAATAACTAGTTCGTGGTAGTATTATATCACTGATCAGTTCTCATCCCCCCCAGTTACCCCAAAAAGTACTTTATATACTTTCCTTGGGCGATAATTTTACATACTGTATATATTCATTAGTCTCTGTTACGGTGCACCTCGGCTATGAAAATTAGTGCTCTAAGTTTACATTAATTTGCGAAGGTTAACTTTTATAATTGAAACAGTGTTTGAGCTGTACTGCCAAGAGGATAGAAGTAAATATTCTTTTATTATTTCATAACTTGATCTGTGTATTATTTTATTGTTTTATGCACTCATATATTGGGTGATAAAA
This sequence comes from Homarus americanus, assembly GCF_018991925.1. NCBI lineage: Eukaryota > Metazoa > Arthropoda > Malacostraca > Decapoda > Nephropidae > Homarus > Homarus americanus. The sequence continues at coordinate 1,376 of NW_024755517.1, forward strand.
TATGTTGTTACATCTAGAATGATATTACTGATTGTAAGGGCACGTGTTGGTAATATCAATGTTGTTTAGTTCTGAGGTTGATGCCCGGGGCACCTCTCTACTCTCAGCTCTCACTTGTAGTAATTGTTCCGATTCCTTCTCCCTTCTATCTGATGAATCGGCTGGAGTGTCCAATTAGCCAGGCCGTTCACATATATTTATTATTTGGGTTTAAGTAACGAAACCCAAACTGTAGTTCCTTATTTTATTACAAAAGGATTGTATCAATAATTCCTGAGTGTAGATAGACCGTAAGTTTCACTGTATATGGGTGAATGAGAAAGGGACGACGTTTATGTAATATAAACGTTAATCACGTCCTTATGATATGAGTTGCCGTGAGTGACTAAGGAGCTTCTACTCTCTTGGGAGAGTTGCCCTCTCACGTGTCCAACTCATGTCTTACTCATAGACAGTGGAAAGTTACAGGGTGGTGAATCTGAATATAATACCAGATGTATTGACCCATTTATATTGTAGTGGATTTCTCCCCTACAAACGCTGTTTGTCGCTGAGTAGCCGACCCCACGAATTCCCCAGTGTATGCCTCGTGGTCTGGGTCAACCAGCGCCGCCATACATCACGAAGATCAACTATTAAGCCATGCCTACCTCCGCTATATAAGACCTGACCTCGTGGTGACCTACCTCTTCTTTCTACCTGCACCAACCAGCCAGCAACACCTCCTCCTCCGCCTGCCTGGCGGTCCTCGCTCCCGCCGGCGAGCGTGACGACCCACAAGCTGTCCTCCTCTGAGCACCCTCACCAACCAGCTCTCTCTACATCACGCTTGTAACCACGCTGCCACTTCCCAGCACCAAGCTGCACTGTACATCCAATACAATATGTACAGTATACAGAGAGCACATTGTGAGTTTCCTTCCTCCATCCCATCCTGAGTGTGAACCCAAACAAACATAACGTACCCCACAAATTTTGTGCTCTCTGTATACATATTGTATTGGATGTACAATTTGGCAGTGCTGGGAGTAGCAGCAGTTAAGCGTGATGTAGAGAGAGCTGGTTGGTGAGGATGCTCAGAAGGAGAACAACCAACAGGTCTCGGCAGAATTTCAGGCTGGCTGGTTGAAATCAGGCGGCGCTGGTTATTCAAGCATGTAGGGGGGGGCAGAGGGGGCAGTCCCACCCAGGAGGCGGCACTTTTGGGTCTGCTCATCACCCATATCTGCAGCTACTGGAGACGTTAATCCATCCCTTTGTATCGGCGGCAAGTTAATCCTTGTCGTGTCTGACCTAACACCTGACCCACATCTGTCTCCTACTATTCAGAACGAGTTTATAGAAATTTTGGGAGAAAACATAAGAAGCAAAGTCATCAAGCAAGTAAAAGAAGCAAAGTACTTTTCCATGATATTCGACAGCACTCCTGATATTTCACATAAGGATCAAACGAGCCAAGTTTTACGCTATGTTATGATCGATGGAGATAAAGTGAAGGTTGTGGAATCATTTGTCGATTTCATTGAAACAAAAGGTAAAACCGCCGAGAATATTTCAATGATGATTTTGGAAAAATTAGAGAAAGACGGAATTGATATTCAAAATTGTAGAGGGCAAGCATATGATATTATGATAATGCTGCGGTGATGGCTGGTGTTCATACTGGTGTTCAGAAACGTATCAAGGAAATTAATAAAAAAGCAGAATTTGTCGCTTGTACAAATCACTCGCTGAATTTGGCGGGTGTTCATGCAGCTTCTGTTGCTGTGAATTCTGTTACCTTTTTTGGATGTGTGGAACGTTTGTTTGTATTTTTTCTTCATCAACCCATCGCTGGGATGTTCTAACTTCAGTCACTGGTCAAAGTGTCAAGCGCATAATAGAAACTCGGTGGAGTGCGAGGGGAGAAGCTGTAAGTGTTGTAAAGAAACATTTCTCAAAAATCTTAAGTGCCCTAGAAAAATTAACTGGTGAAGAAGAAAATACAGCTACCAGGGCAGATGCTGGTGTTCTACTTGGTGCGTTGCAATCATTTTCCTTTTTGTGCTTTCTTGGCCTGTGGGGACCCGTCCTTCTAGAAATTAACGACACACAGACTTACCTCCAAACCAAGGGCTTGAACATACAACAATGTAATATAAAACTCAGGGCATTAGAAACATTTCTAGTTGAAAACAGGGACAAGCTAGTGAATAATGGAGTTAACTATGCCAAAGAAATTTGCAATGATCTGGGGATAGTCATGGAACGTCAGCGTCGACCCAAAAAGAAGAAACAAATGTTTGGTGAAGGATCACGAGATGCTGAATTGCCATACGACATTGAATTGAGGAGAGAAATGTTTTCTTCGCTGGACAGAGTGATCCAAGAAATAACTTTGAGATTTCAACAGCTTCATGAACTTGCTGAGAAATATGCCTTCCTTACCCCATTGAATCTTTTGGATGATAAATATGAGTGTCAAATAGATCACGATCACGACGACATTGATAAAGATAGGTTAGGATAGGATCAGGATAGGTTAAAGAAACTTAACTTGCATTCCCTAGAAAGACGAAGAGTGCGGGGAGATATGATAGAAGTATTTAAGTGGGTGAAAGGAATCAATAAAGGGGATATAGATAAAGTTCTTATAATATCCGAGCAGGATAGGACTCGGAGCAACGGATTCAAGTTGGATAAGTTTAGGTGGGAGATGGGAAGAAACTGGTTCACAAATAGGGTGGTGGACGAGTGGAACAAGCTTAGCAACTTTGTAGTAAGTGCGGGAACTCTGGAGAGTTTTAAAAGGAGGCTAGATAGATTCATGGATGATAGAGAGTGGTAGTAACTCTCGACAGGAGCTGCCATGCACAGGCCAACCGGCCTATTGCAGACTCCTTATTTTCTTATGTTCCTCGTTGAGAGAAAAAGACTTCAGCATTTTGTTGCTGTTGCTGCTATAACTATTAAAGACAGAATACAGACGTGGAAAGAAGGCCCCCTTGAACTTTTGCAGTTTATTCAAAAGTATAACCTTGGGAACTCGGTTCCAAATATAGTAATAATGCTGAGGATTTTCCTCACAATTGCTGTTAGTGTTGCTACCTGTGAGAGGAGTTTTTCGAAACTAAAACTGATCAAGAATTACTTAAGATCTACTATGAGCACCTTGCGGTTGAGAAATCTTGCCATACTGTCTATAGAGCGACAATTGACAGATGAAATAGTTTTTGACAATGTCATTGAAGAATTTGCCAACAAAAACAAGAAAAGTTACTTTGTAGAAAGTTGTAGTTTTCATTTCAGAAATAAAGATGGTCCTAATTTTTTACACTTTTTATACTTTTTTCCCTATCCTATATGTCGTTTTTGCTTTTTGTTTAACTGTTATTTATAAAGTTTAAGTATGTTTGGTGTGTATTTAAAGCATACTATATTTGAGTATGTGAAAGTACAGTAATATTATAATGGTACACAAACTATTTAATATATATATATATATATATATATATATATATATATATAAGAGTGAGTCACTGTGCAATATGTAATTTTTGTGGGGGCACGGGAGGGGGAGGGGCGGCAAACTCAAGGGCCGCCCCGGGCGGCACACACTCTAGCTACGCCACTGGAAAGGATGATGTCAGGGCAGCAGCAGGGAACCTGCAATTTTGTGATGGCCGCCAGGCTGGAGGGGAAGCTGCCATTGACACCATGAGAACGATATTTGAGCAGCGTGATTGTGAGGCCGTTCCCCTGGTGGACTCTTAAAACGCATTCAACATACTTATCCGCAAGGCCGCACTGCACAACATCAAGATCAAGTGTCCAAGCTTTGCAATGTATGTTGAAAACTCCTACAGGAATCCACCAGACCTCTATATAGTAAACAACAAGGCTCTGAGAGGTGATACCATCATACAGTCAACCGAGGGATCAAGCAGGGGGACCCTGTTGCAATGGCAATGTACGCAACAGGCCTGTCCGTGCTCCAACACACAATAAAATTTTAAACAACTGAGGTCAACCATGTGGCGTACGCTGATGACCTAACAGGAGCAGGAAAAGTGGAGGACATCAAAAAGAGGTGGGACCTGGTAACATCACGAGGCCCACAAAGAGGGTACCACCCAAACGCCAGCAAGACCCTCCTCATTGTGAAGCCAGAACATTATGAACGGGCAATGGAGGTGTTTGGTGAAAGTGAGGTCAAAATAACAAAGGATGCCCAAAGACACCTAGGCGCAGTAATCGGCACGATGGACTTCAAGACCGAGTACGTGGCGGGAAAGGTGAATGAGTGGGTTAGGGAAATCCAAGCTCTGTCTGAGATCGCTAACACAGAGCCACATGCGGCTTTAGCGGCATTCACCCATGGAGTCAAGCATCGCTGGAATTACCTGATGCGCACTATCCCTGATGTCGGCCCCCTCCTCCACCCTCTGGAAGAAGCTATCGGCGTCAATTTCATTCCCAAATTAGTGAAACACCCTCACTTAACCCCAGCAGAAAGATCACTCCTTGCACTACCACCGAGACTGGGAGGAATGGGATTCACCAATCCAGAGGAGATTGCTGCCACCGAACATCAAAACTCAGTTAAGCTCACGACAGCCCTCACGGACCACATAATAGCTCAGAACGCAACAGGGGAGGTGGATACTAGTGAAGTAAACAAGATTCGAAGGTCCATGACAACAGAACGACAGCACAGCCAAAGTGATAAGTTGCAGCAACTGTTGTTGCAAGTACCAGAGAATTTGAAAAAAAAGAAAGAGGTAGCTATAGCGCAGGAGGTCGGCGCCTCGAACTGGTTAACTACGTTACCGATAAGGACAAATGGTTCCAGTCTCAATAAACAAGACTTTACAGAAGCCAGTGCTCTAAGGTATGGTAGGCCAGTAGAAACTTTGCCCTCCCAATGCGTGTGTGGCTCTTCCTATGACGTCGATCACGCCATGGTGTGCAAGAAAGGGGGGCTTCATATGCATGAGGCATGACGAAGTAAGGTATCTCACAGCAAATATGTTGAAGGAAATCTGCTTTGATGTCAGGGTAGAACCGACCCTCTTTCCGTTGGACGGTGAGAATTTCCAACATAGTACTTCAAACACATCAAATGAAGCCCGTGTTGACGTCAGTGCTCGAGGATTCTGGACGTTGGGACAGCGAGCCTTCATCGACATCAGGATTTTTTATCCCATGGCCGCATGTCACTGTAACTTAGCTCTCGATGCTGCACACAGGTGGAACGAGAACGACAAGATAGGGCATACGGAAAGAGAATTCAGAAAGTTGATCAAGGCAGCTTCACTCCTCTAGTGTTCACAACCTCTTGTGGGATGGAACCAAGTGCATGATGCTTTTACGCCAGACTCGCGGAGGTGCTATCCGAACAGAAGCAGCAGCCCAGAAGTTATGTTACAGCCTGGATGAGATGTCGACTGTCCTTCTCTCTCCTTGTGTATAGGGTCCTCTCTGTGCTGAATCAAATCTCCTGGCGCGAGTCAAATAAGTGTTAAAAGTGGCGTCGTGCGGCACCTGGTGATGAAGTGGGGAAGGGGAGTAGTGTAAAATTGAAATAAAAGATTAAGAAAACTAAATGGTCTTTGCCTCAGCATTTTTTACTATTATGTCCAAATTTCATCGTCCTGGCTGATACAAGCGCGTAACCTATCTATCGATACCCGGGAAGGTGAACTACGCTAGGAGCTCCTGGTGTAGGCGAAGAGGAAAACAATTACGGCTCTGTGTTCTGCTGCTTCTTGATATTGAGAGAAACTTCCTCACAAGTGCTTCGTCGAGTAGGTTTTGTATTACTCTGGTGTGAACATATAGGATAAGGTCTTCAATCCGGTGCCTTTCTGAGATAATATATTGACTGAAAATGTCTTGCTTGTCTTCGGGATCAGGAACACTCCACTGGCGAATTCCAAGTAACTTCTTGGGTAGATTGTACCAGTTGTTTAGCTCACTGTACCTAGTTTCTTTTAACAGTCTGTTTATGGTATTGTTTGATGTAATGCATTTGGTATCTGAACAACAAAAGAGACAAATTACTGTAGTTCAATTTTGACGATCATTTAATAATTTAGGTGAAACATCAGAGAAAACTACAAATGGTTAATTAAGAACAACTTCATGTTTGGATGTGAATGTGTGCATGTGTCTGTGTGTACGTGAAGGAGGAACAAGTGCATCAAACTGGCAATCCTCTGTGCGTGCCTGTGTGTTATGCATGCAAATAGACAACAGAAGTAAAAACCATGAATGGCAAATACATTAACTTATACCAAGTACAGTCGCGGTCAAAAGTACTCTTGCACACCACCACCTAGCCCCCGTGCCTGGCCGGGTCCTCTCTGCGCGGTGAGTCACGTGGGAGGTAGAGGGGGAATGGTTCACTTGGGGGAGGGGGTGTGGGAGGGTAGTATGCGATGCTAGTTGCTCATCAGTGTCAGGAGATGGAAGAAATCAGGGTAATTCATAAACAAGGAAGGGAAGGATGGATGTAATTTTTTCACTGTATTATCTTAGATTTACAAGCTTGAAAGAGTAATAGATGAGGTCCTTTATTTCATGATTTTTATAATGTCATCCATTTCCTTATGAATTTTTTCAGGTTGTGCTTTAGGGCTTAAACAAAGGTAATTAGATATTCATAAGAACGTTAATATGATGAGAACTATTGTAGCCAGCTGCGACTCGCCCATTAATGTTCCTGGGCTGGGTGTGGAACAGTGGCCATACACTATTGCCAGTCACCTCATCGCCTCACATTGATTTTCACAACTCTAATAAACATAATTATTACAGGGTGGACAAGTCACATTCTGTCCAACAATTCATTCTGAATTTTTTTTTTAATTAATATTGATTTTTTTTTCAAGAACGGTAGTGTCACATCGGGGGTTTTCCCTCACGGAAGCCAGATGCCTTATCAACCCTAAAGACACATTACCTGCCAAAAGCTCACTCGCATTCCTCCCCAGAATCTCAAGTAAAGGCATAGATAACTAAGGGAAAGATAAGTCCATATAACACCTCCCCGGACACCCGTTGGTTGGTTGTTTGGTTGGTCAAGTTGCATCCACCAACCATAACCCCTTCACTCTCACTGTATAGTGTATGTGGCCCTTGACTTACGCCCTCCTACCTTACCCGGGTCCGCCACTCCTAACTCTCCCCCCATCAATACATCTCCCACCCTCTTGTGACCCGTCGTGTAGAAAGGTCTTGAGCTTTCCAGTATGGTTGTAGGAGGGTGTGAATGATTTTTTTTTTGGCTGCGACTGCACTTTTCTTTACTTAAATGCTCTTTTAGCATTTCAGTTTCCGGACTCCAGAGCTAGAGGATGAAGGCGACCGGATACATTAATCCCAAATGCTTAGATGAGAGAAATTCTTCCTCCGAGCTCTCCGGGAAGATGTATTTTATCATTTTATCACAAGTATAAAGGAATTGACATTATCCTCCTAGGGTTAACTAATGCTGATGGCCGAAAAATTTATACCAAGAGGCAACTTCCATTTTGCTTCGACGCACAAGATGCAAGACACACCCCTCAGAGTTCTTGGGGAGATGATGCAGCTTATTGGTATTCATAAATAGTTGATAGCAATGTCCGCCTGGGATCACCTGATGTTCATCGTAAATTTATTGATGACTATTTTGGTTCTTGCAGTAAATTTAGAAATCTAGGTATGTCTTGCAAGCAAGTTCCCTTATTCCAGGATGCTCCAGTATACATCGAGGTTGAAGAACGTATTCTCAGTGATAATGTGTTCAGTGTAAATCGAAGTCCGTCGTTAATGAAGCTTTATCTTCACCGTGTTTCGGAAATTAAAGACTAAGTGGGACCAGACATTAGTTAGATTAACTTTCGGATTCTTGAGAAACAGATTTCGAGTGCCAAAGCAAATGATCTCTAACTTCACATGTCCATATTATACTAGCAACATGTGCACTGCATAAATTCTTGTGCAGCAGTTTTTCACTTTTTTGAGGGAAGTAATGGAAAAAATAAAATTGCAAATTGACAACTGTTAGGGGATAAATGGAAACAAACATACAGTTACACATGAATATGAGATTCATGACACTTTTACTCGTTGTATTCTAGGTGATGGCAGTGTCGGGTGGCTGGACCTTGACGTAGAGTTTGTATAGCTTATGACCTGAACAGTTTGATGTATGTAACTTAATTACCATACTATTTAAGCCACTTGAAGGAGACAACTGTATTAATACAGTATATCTCACATACGATCTTTGTCTTTTGTTAACATATTGGTACCTGAAGTGGAGGATCTCCCAATATTCGTCTGAATTAGATTTTTTACCCCAGAATTTCGTTTCCTGTCGCCCATTGTGTCCTGAAAGGATGATTGGTTGTGTGAAACTCAGTATAATGTTCATAATGAAATGTTCAGTAGAAAACATGCTTAAACACTTGAACAGCTAAAAAAACAAAACAAGTTGTATTGATAAAAAAATTACAATATTAACACATGACTTTACCTCTGAAGAACAAACACCTTCACTGTTGCCTCTGATCATCTAAGAGTGAACTTTCTCATAGCCTTATATATTACGAACTTACAAGCGACTCACTTCAAGGTGCTTGGTGTCAGGCGTGTAACAATGACTAATACAAAAAGAACTACAACAATGAATCTTCTGAAAATATATAAAAGCTAACCTCCGTGTCGTGAGGCATTTGATATAAGAACTTACAAACAAAAGAATGGAGGAAACTTCAGCGAGCCAATTGGCCCATATTGGTCAGTCCTGTTTATACCCAACAGCTATCGCTCATATATCCATCCAACCTATATTTGAAGCTATCCAGCGTATTCGAGTTAATGATGATGTTTGGTAACTTATTCCACTCATCCACTATTCTATTTCCAAACCAATGTTTACATACCTCGCGCCTAAATCTAAATTTGTCTTATTTAAAACCATTGCTACGAGTTCGCTCCTTGTTGGATAGTTTGATTACTTTTGTTATATCGCCTTTGTTTAACCACAACTTTCATTTATACACCTAGATTATATGCCCCTCACTCTACGTCTCTCAAGGCTGTTGAGTTGTTTAGGCGGAATAGTCACAAGATGGAGAGCATGATAGTCAACTACAGAACGAATGAAGTGAAGATAGAAAGTACGAGCATAGGTGATGTTAATTCCATAGCCCTTGCCAACAAGGGTTCTGAGGGGTTTAATGCGCTGCATTAGTTTGTCACGAAGGTTGCTGACAAAGTTTGCATCATTCACACAAATTCCAAGATGTGCAAAATGAAGCCATGCGCATCATCCTAGGTTGCCCAAAATCAACCAGAATTGTAAACATGAGGAAAGAGCTCGGACTGCCCTCCCTATCTGAGAGGATAGCCCTACTTAATACCATGTTTTGTGTCAAAGTTTTGAAGAACAATAGTTCTCAAACTACAACTCAAACTGAGTTGATGTTCTATCTAAGTAATCGCGACCATCTCGCCAACCTTTCACAAAAGACTCTCTTTGGGGCGTGGCTTCATAAAAGTGTTGCAGATCTCCTGAAACTGAATGTCCCAATCACCCCAGACGAACCTATTAATGCCATTCCTCCTTGGCTGGACATATCAGTTCCTATTAATTACACTCCTGTTGGTAGTAAGCAAATGTTAAACACCGATGTGGTGAGATGTGTCACACTAGAAACTATTAACAGACACATAGAGTATTAAATCAAGTGAATGTTATGCTTTTACTGATGGTTCTGTGCAGACAAACACAGGTAGAACAGGCTGTGCAATTGTAATATATAAAGAAAAAGAGATGATAGTGTCAACCAAACAAAGGCTGAACAACTGGGCCAGCACAACACAAACTGAACTAACTGGAATCTACTTAGCCACAGACTACCTCAAAGAAAATGGAGGTGGGGTGATATTCTGTGACTCTCAAAGTGCTTTGAAATCAATGAACAGCCCGTCAGGCTCTATGTCTAAAGTTGCGTGTGATATTAAAAGGAATGTGATAACTGCCAATGAGAACAACTTTCGTATCGAATTTGTGTGGATTCCGTCCCATGTTGGAATCAGGTATCATGACCATGTTGATAGACTGGCCAATGAGGCATGTAAGAAAGAAAATGTTGACCGCGACCTTGGTCTGTCCAATGCTGTAATTAAAAACATTCAAGTCAGAATCATGAACTCTGATCTAGATGAAGTGAGAAATGCAGAGAGACCTGACAGTTGTAGCATTAGTAAATATGACAAATTTTGTAACAAGAGGTACCGGTATGGCCAGCATAAGGACAGAACCAGACAATGTGATGTAGTCGTAGCCAGAATTAGGCTAGGATACAGACACATCTGGCAAGTTAGTAACGCTGTACCCGTGCCGGAACACTCAGCATGTAAACTTTGTGATAAACCTTTGAAGCATACACTTGAACACTATATTATTGAATGTGACACTGTCAAAGACTTCAGGCCACCTGACTTACTGTATCTTGAACTATGTAATTACTTCATTGAATCAGGTGTGCTTGAGGACATTCTTGCTGTTTATCCCAAATTTGCTAGCCCACACTGATTAGTCTTCAATTAGAATATGACTCCAGTGTATGTGATCCACTGACCTATATATGCTGCTGGTGAATGTGATGTATTTCCTTCTTTGTGTACGAACCTCTGTCCTGCGTGGCAGTGAACAGTGGCATTACCCACATGAATCTGACCTATATATAGTGTCAATGAATATGATGCATTCTTTGTGTACGAACCTCTGTCCTGTATGGCAGTGAAGAGTGACATTACCCACATGAATCTGACCGACGTATATGTATGTGTGTGTGTGTATGTGTATGTATATGTACATGTACATGTATATTATGTATATATGTATATGTATGTATATGTGTGTGTGTGTTTACATTTATGTATATGTACTGTCAATGAATATGATGCATCTCTCTGTGTATGAACCTCTGTCCTGCATGGCAGTGAACAGTGACATTACCCATATGAATCTGACCTCTATACATTTACAGCTGTTAATGAATATGATGTATTTCTTTGTGTATGAACCTCTGTCCTGCGTGGCAGTGAGAAGTGATACCACCCTCAGTGTCAAGACCGGACTGAATTACCCAGAATAGGCAAACTGTACTACAAGCTCTGCCAATAAATTTGTTAAACTAAAAAAAAAACTCATCTTCAACCATCTCAACAGTCTACATTGTGAGTTACAGCCTAACATAACATTTGTTTATATGTCATAATTATGTACAGCCTGCGGTAACATATATATATATATATATATATATATATATATATATATATATATATATATATATATATATATATATATATATATATATATATATATATATATATATATATATATATATATATATATTGTATATACCAGACCTGGCTTGGAGAAGGACGTACTCCTAAGTCCTTGTGACCAGAGGAAATGGCCGCCGTGGAGCGTTTTGTTGTGGGGGAAGAGGGGCGGAGTGTGAGGAAAGACGACCCCCTGGCCACTCTGTTAAGTCAGCTGGAGCAGTTGAGGAGAGAAATAGACGTGTTAAAAAGGGAGAACGAAGCCCTCAGGACTGAACTCCTTCAAGTAGGTGTCCTGCCTAGCAGGACACCTACTTGAAGGAGGAGCAGGCGAGGAGAGTGGTTGCTTCCAAGGGGACTAGGGTCAGACTCAGGAAAGCTGACCAGGGTGAGGAATGCAGTAACCCCTACAAAGTGTTGGAGGAACCTGGCGAGGAAGAGAAGAGACAGGACGATGTGGTGCCAGGAGAGTAAAGGACAGTTGTTCAAACCCTGCCCAGTGGTAAGGTCATGGTAGTTGGGGACAGCCAGGAGAGGTTATTAGAAACGACTTTTTGTGCAAGGATAGGAAACGTAAAACTAGGGTGTGTTTTCCTGGGGCTGGGATAGGGCATGTAGCTGAGAGGGTAGATAGGGTTTTGTCAGGGAAGGGTACCAAGCCAGTTGTCATGGTTTTGGGGTGGTCCGGTGGGGGTGGGAGTAGGGTTATATTATATAAAGATAATAATGTCATATTTCTTATTTCTTACCGTAGAGTCCGATACCTTCACACTGATTACTCACAGGAGATTATGGCGTATCTACGTAGAAGTTCACTCCACCACTCGACATTCCATGATTTATACTTGATAAATGATGATTTAATGAATTCATTTAATTTTCAACATCCATCTAAGTTATTGGTTATACTATGTCATAACCAATCAGTCATTACCTTTAGTAATAATAAGATAGGATCACAGATACGGGCAGATAATTGCACTTACATTTATTTGTCAAGCTTCCATACAATGATTTACAATTTGCATGGATATATGATTTACTCACGTTCACGCTGTAATAAAATTAATCTTCTAAAACAGGGAATTTCCAACTTGGGGACACATGTGATTACTCTACTGTGGTATGACTTAACAGAGCCTTAATTCTTCAAGTGATACATTTACTGCCAGCCTGGTTTGCTCTTGTTGCAACCAGGCTTCATCACAAGAACTTCTTCCCACGGCCATAACAACAAAAAGGTACTCTTGGGTTACCACACATAGTCTCGCGTCACTGACAGTCACTGGACGGTTGTCGCGGCAAGTAGAACTGGTAAGCATGACTAGGTGCAATAGACCAGCCTGGATTGCTTTTGTCGCAACCAGGCTTCCACACGTGATATTTCCACGGGGATAACAAACCTAGGTTAACACACTTAGTCTCGTGTCGATCACGGTCACGGTAGACGGGTGTCGTGCAGGAGAACTCTGTAAGCGTGAATTAATTAACCATTTACTGTCGGTTTGATAGGCCAGCCTGGATTGCTCTTGTCGCAACCAGGCATCCACACGTGATATTTCCACGGGGATAACAACCTAGGTTAACACGCTTAGTCTCGTGTCGACGACGGTTCACAGGACGGAGTGGCGGTGGAGGACTCTGTGTGATGTGGTGTCCCGCCCCCTTTCAGGAGGGAGAGGATGGAGACGACGTCTTAACTAACCCATGGCTCAGGGGATACTACTCAAAATGAGGTTTTTGGGTGTGAAGAGATGAACAGTACAACACTGTTTCACTGCCCACCCCCCTAAAGGCTGGCTGACATACACTAATTGAAAAATACATGTCCCAGTTATGCCTCGCCGGGCGTCTTATCTCTGGTAAAACAAACTTTGGAGTTGGTTGCGTGGGTAAGCCTAACGCAACCCATGACAGTTGGTGAAGTGGGGGCGACGGTGGATTCAGCTGCTTCCTCACTGCCGCCAGTGATTGATGGTGTTAAATCTCTCCTTCGGTGATCAAAGAACATGGTGATGGAGAGTTGTCGTCTCTTTCATTCATTTCTTCCATGATGTTTTTGTATGGAGCGAAAACGTCATCCATCCCTCGCATGAATTTCAGGGCACGCACCATGGAGGGGTCCATACTATAGGCCAGGTTTTTCAGTGCCTCAATATTCCCGGTCATCTCCCCCAACTTCTCCAACGTTATTTCTTGGTGCTCTTCCTCTTCCTCATCCTCTTTCCCTTTCGCTTCCTCTTCCTTGCCTGAGTCTACTAACTCCTGTAGATCCTCCTCGGTCAGCTCAGTGTCGTGCTCTTCAATTAGCTCCCTAATCTCGTCCTCTGCCATGTCCTGGAAGCCTTCAGCAACCACTTTCCTTGACAGTGCCAGGGTCTTTCTGAATATTTTCATTAAAACCCATCAAAATCATTTTCCTTGTCATCGTCTTAAGCACCAAACAGCTCCTCCCAGTCTTCTCCTTGAACAGGGCTAGAGGGTACGTGTTTTTCGAATCGTTTTCAATTAAAAAAATGTTACAGCACATGTATATTTTACCTAAACTGTGCCTGAATGAATATATTCTCAGAAATAAATAGTAGTTTTGCTGAAACGTGATGTATTTCAATGGAAAATAGGATAAAATACATGACGAAAACAAAAGACTTTACCTAAACTTCCAATGTTCAAGAGATGTTACTCGTTTTTTTAATAGTTTTCGGTTAAAATACTGTTATATTACAATGATATATTCATAATGTGCTTGATATACTACATTCACGGAAATGTAATATTTTTGCTGAAATGACTTACGTATTCCAGTGGAAAGTGGGATAAAATCGTGACGAAAACAATGACTTTCGCTTTCTTTCGTTCAAAAGATGTTACAGTAATCGCTTTTCGAATGGTTTTCAGTTAAAAAAACTGTTGCATCACAAGTGAATTAGGATAGAATATTATTGTAATACAACAGTTTTTTAACTGAAAACCATTCGAAAAGCGATTACGGTAACATCTTTTGAACGAAAGAAAGCGAGTCATTGCTTTCGTCACTTTCCACTGTAATACGTAAGTCATTTCAGCAAAATATTACATTTCCATATTCTCAGAAATAAATAGTAGTTTTGCTGAAACGTGATGCACTTCAATGTAAATTAGGATAAACGACATGAAAACAAAAGACTTTACCTAACCTTCCGATGTTCAAGATATGTTACTCGTTTTTTTAGTAGTTTTCGGTTAAAATACTCTTATATTAATGATATTCTATTCATACTGTGCTTGATATAATACATTCAAGGAAATGTAATATTTTTGCAACTACAATGCTGATGTCAACACAAGCGTGGTTACAGCGGACTGACTGAGTGAGGGAGAGCTATGCGTGTGTGTGTGAGGTTGCGGGAGCGGGTGGTGTCCCGTGTTCGGTGCCGCGTGCGAGTTGAATGTACTTCAATTACTTCAATGTACAGAATATTCCTCCGGCGGGGCAATCCGCGTATTTGCAAATCCGTGTATTTTAAACCCGCGTATGTTAAGGGCCGACTGTATGGTGAACTTTGGGCCTGATAAGGTGTTACTGTCAAGGTTAGGTCATATTGTGGTGAACTTAGGGCCTGATAAGGTGTCACTGTCAAAGTTAGGTCATGTTATGGTGAACTTAATAATAATAATAATTAACGGTTTATTGAAAAAGTTCTGCAGCCTGAAGGCTGAAAATATACATTGGACATAAATGACTTATTACATACATTGGTGGTTTAACAAAAGCCTTCATTAGAGAAAGGTAAAGGAACATACAGTGAACATACAGATTAATGTAGGATTGTACGTGTTGAACAGCAAACACATAGTGTAGTAACTCCCTCCCAGATGGTGTTAGGAGGGACCTCACGTGATGTAGTGGTTCCCTCAGATGGTGTTATGAGGGACCTGACGTGGTGTAGTAATTCCCTCGCAGATGGTGTTATGAGGGACCACGTGGTGTAGTAATTCCCTCACAGATGGTGTTATGGGGGACCTCACGTGGTGTAATTACCTCACAGATGGTGTTATGAGGGTCCTCATGTGGTGTAGTAATTCCCTCACAGATGGTGTTATTAGGGACCTGACGTGGTGTGATAATTGCCTCACAGATGGTGTTATGAGGGACCTGACGTGGTGTAGTAATTCCCTCACAGATGGTGTTATGAGGGGGCCTCACGTGGTGTAGTAATTCCTTCACAGATGGTGTTATATGAGTGAGGTTTGGTCCCAGGCCTTCCTATCGTTGACGGATTAACACATCGCTGGTTATCACGGGCCGTTATCACTGGGTACCTGGGACCTCACTGTGTGAAGGTTAACTTGGGTACGACTGTTACTGTTGAGTTGTTCTCACTGACTTAAGCACTGTT
>NW_024755518.1:0-29431 GCF_018991925.1 Homarus americanus
CACCAAACTGAGGAGGATGCTTCCCATATTTAAGCAAAGAATCTTTGCTAAGATATACTACACACACAGAAAAACTTGTTTATTATGTATAAATGGAAACAAATCTGATCCATAACAAAACAAAAGAAATTGGGTCAGGAAACATTTGCAGGTACAATGCTCCTGGAAACCAAATGAGGGAAAATAAACCCACAGAAACTGAGACAAGAAAACAGATCGATGTAACTTCATTCAATGAAAGAAAAAAATGTAAACATAAAAGCTGCATTATAAACCATCAAAAAGATAATATGGAATGCTAAAAAATATGAGAGACATGGCATCTCACTTTCTTTCTCTGTCAGCAGTACTTTTATAATACCGAAAACTATTTATATGGACTGATGTTTCAGAACTTATAAACAATATTTTCCAACTAGCATCAATTCTTTGTCCCTAACTGTCAACCCCATTAAATCCGCTTTGTGGTTTCACTTCTGGCGTTTCACGTTCACAGCGATTTTCCCTACTGTTGAATGCTCTCCTCGCGGTGTGTGGCCCTGCCCTTTTTCTACAGCGGAGGCAGCCCTTAAACAGGCACAAAATTCGCCCAGTCATCAAAACATTACCGAGGTTCTTCCATTAACACAACCATTTAAGTCAGTGATATAAATGACCATGATGGTAAAATATGGACTTATATGGACTTTAGAGGGGTTTTGAGAAAAGAGGCCCTACAAGCCTCTGTGGTGGATGATGACTGAATTTGGTACAAGTATTGGGTGAGGCAAATAAATCCTCAGCCTCAGGAGCAACCCCCCATCGTGTGCTGGCCATCTTTCTGCCTGTCAAAGTCATTAAAAACTAATATTGATATATCTCTTAGTGTTATTAATTGTGTGTGCATACCATCCTGCAAATTAAGTTATTTTACTACATGTGTGTGTCCTGAAAAAAGGAGGTTACAGGTGGCCAGTCTCTATTTCAATTAATCCCTTATGTTATGTTGACTGTTCACTTCACATGGGCCGCGTGGGTTTCAATTGACGTGTAAAAAGTAAGGTTCACTGTACTGTACCGTATATGCTATTGACCTACTTTTTCAGTTGTTTCTCCCCTCAACAAATGACAGTAAATAAATGAAATTTGTGTCTATAAAGTGCACTTGTGATAAATAACAATATGGAATAGTTAAAAAGAGTGCCCAGGTAATTTCCTTTACTAAGTTACCCACATTAAGACATTTTAGTTTAATTGACTAATAAAAGTTTAAAGGTGAGAAATTAAATGAATGTATTGTTACTTAGTAACTTAAGACAATTTTCTGTACCTTGGAGGTGGTGGCACACCGTTCTGAACACTGAAACATAGACCATGTGCTTGTCCTGGTATATGATAAGGATTTTGTCCTAAGATGACCACTTTGATGTCCTGCAACTTACATGCTTGAGTCCAAGAGAACACCTGGTCCTCTGGGGGGAAGATTGTTGCTCGTTTGCGCTTGTGTTCCAAAAATTTACTCAACTGTTCAGTAATCAAAGGAAATGTTCTTTTTAATTTGAATATTTCTAACATATATCTAATTCCAGTACTTTCTTAGAGTAAGAAATAAAATCCAATATAAAGCAACAAGATAACTAAATGATAAGATGACTTAAAGGAGGAGAATGACTTAAAAAAATTATAACCTTAAATATGATATTCAAGTAGAGTGTTGGTTCATTGTCTGTCTTGAACTGCTCATGGTAAAGTGCCACAAAGGGATATAAAAACAATTATGAAATGGGAGGATTTCCCATTCTAACATCTGACCAAAAATTTACTTTCTATAACAACCAGGCGGTAGTACTTCCCTGTTTGGTAGCTGCATACTACCTACTACACTAAAGTAGTTAATCTTAAGTGAAATACAGTATACTGAGAGGGCTAATGTTCAGGTAATGATGAGATAGAGAGATAGTGTATTTTTCCCACCTTCTCAAAGTAGGGCTGAGAGAACTGAGACTTGAGGGCCAGGTACCAACTATGACCAATGTTCTCATGCAGACCTGGAGTTTTCTTACACTGTTTTTTTATCTCTGCCTGTAAAATTAGTACGAATCTCCCTGTAGCTATATAAACAAAAATGCATTCAGTGATGGCCAGTGCTTAGCCAGGTATCACAACTTTTTAAGCGACAATAAGAAATGTAAGCATATAAAAGAAACAAATGGTATAATAATTCACAGCCAGTTGACTGATATTGTATTAAAACAATAATAAGCCAACTAATAGAAAACAAGACAAATAGTAAATAAGTTATACTATACAGTACATCTACATCAACAAACAAGTGCACATTGGCACTGAGCAACAATCATTAATATATGAAACCTACCCTAATTTTGTTTTGCATCATGCGTTGTTTCTGCTCTGGGGTAAGGCCAGATTGGACCTTCTCATCACGACACTTTGGGGGCATTCCTAGAGAGGTATACATGTATTTCTTCAATATCCTTTGACAATTTAAGCATGTAATAAATAATCTTTATTTTGTGATGCAGCTACAGTATCAACAACTTGTCTAAGCTGATGTTTCAATGTGTATTAGCAGAACTTATGAAATTTTTAAATGTTTTCAATACCTGCTCAGTTATACACATCCACAGTACAGTATGTAGGAGTATTAGTGGAAATTTAACAAGACAAGAAAAGAGGAAGAATGAAGGAACAATTCTACGAAGTTAAAGATAATGAACTGAAAAAGAAAAGAATATAAGAAAAAAAAAGAGAGGAAAGTACAGTACTGAAAAAGTAAACAAAGAAAAATACAAAATGCAAAGGAGTAAGCAGATGTGTTGTTGGCAAGATAAAATTCCATTTGTTTTTGTTTTTAAATAGCTACTGCACAATATCAGGCACAGACAAATATTGGTCTGGTTCACTAACCCACCATATGAGATCATCACACACATTCAAGCTAGACATGGCTCACCTTGGGGTATGGTCCAGTTCTTTGATGAATGATTCCCCGCACACTAAAAGGAGTACATCATCATACATGTATTGTTGAGAAGCTGAAATTAATAATCATCTCTAATTTAAACCTGGAAATATCACTTGAACTACCCTAAGACATAACCCTGCTCAGGTCACCACTTGTTCCTTCTTCATCACCCAAAACCTCAGCCTCAGGGGAGTATAAAGTATAGTATGTGATAATTCTATTGATTTTATATGAATATGTTAATGGTAAGCCAACTTATTCTTTTTATTTTTACCTTTAATGGAACATGGATGCATCAAGGCACTGTAGCTTCAGGTCCATAAGATACTGTACTGTATCGTACTTCACATTCACAAGAACGGCTGTAAATGGTCTAGTATAATACAGTAGCTACACAGGAGGTTTATCTTCGTTAAAGTTCCCCTGCTTATTTCACCTGATGATTAACCAACCTAATGTGAAGTGGAGGATTAGGTGAGGCTATGCTAGGCTAGAGTAGGTTGTGATAGGTTATGTTCGATTAGGTTAGGTTAGATAAAGTTAGGTTAGCATTAGAGTGTTTATTCATTAGGTTAAATAGGCTGGGGTGCCCAAACTCCATCAGATCCACCTTAACTACAAAACAATTTCAGTTTAAATACTTACTGGAAGGATCATTTTGCTCATCAATCTTTGATTTTTTGGTGACACCATTAACCTGTAAATTTACATCTTCAATCAAATAAAAGTTATCTTTAAAGTGAGGTAAATATTCTGAGAGATGGATATAAAATACACAAGTGGTGGATACAGTGTGATAAAACGTGTACTATCAGTCAATACTGTACATTAATGATTAAGACTGGAAAATATTTATGAACATGTACAGTCCCCTTCACTGGTGCCTTTACAGGGGTTTGTCAGGTTTTGTGCAATGTGACAGCGCTGTGTTTGTTTACATTTGACAGAAAGAAACTCGCAACAGCAACCATACTATGGAATCAAGTTAAAACAATAGAAACAATCTCAAATGTGGAATGTTTATATGAGGAGCCCTTAAATGTACTAGTGAAGGGGACTGTACATACAGAGAATGGTTAAAATTCACAGGGAGCGGGTTCCCAAAATGCCCACGAATGGCTAAATCTGTGAATACCATTTCTTGCCCGAGAGGGGAGGAACAACAAACCAGATCCAGGCCAACCCATTATCTGCCTCAGTGCAGGAGGCAATGATATTGGCTGGTGTAGGAGTGAAGAGCTTCTTAATAAGTTCAAAACAGCTATAGATCGTATTAGGACTAAGGGAGGGATCCCATCATATGCGGTGTCCTGCCTAGAAGGAGAGTTAGCAATGAATGGTTGTCAAGGGCAGTTGGTGTCAACGGCCGTCTTGACGGATATTGCAAGTCAATATCAGTCCCATTCATTGACAACTGGGGCAACTTCTACGGCAGAAGGGACCTTTATGCTAGGGATGGGGTACACCTGTCTCGGGAAGGGGTGGCAACCCTGGCTGGGTCTCTAGAGGGGGCAGTTCAAAAGATATCGAAGCTTTTAAACTGCTAGGGGAACATATGGGCACGGGGGTGGAGGAGTCTGCAGTGGGAGCTGGTGAACAAAGTGAAAGATTACAGGGAAATAGTGTTAGGAATGATGACAAACTAAATTAGACAGGGAGGTTAAACCTAAACGAGGTAAAGTGAGGACTCAGATCACGACTAACTTAAATGTCTACTACGCGAACAGTAGAAGTATGAGAAACAAAATGGATGATATTAGGGCCTTAGTATGTACCGAAAAAAATTGATATAATAGCATTCACTGAAACATGGTTCAACCTAGACTCACGTGAGTTACCAGTCGAATACCAAATTGCGGGTTACAAATTGTTCCATACCGATAGGCAGACCAGGAAAGGAGGCGGAGTAGCAATCTATGTCAGGGATAATCTGAAGTGTGAAATAATTAAGGAAATAAAAACTGAGCGGAATACAGAAACAATTTGGATAGAATAAATCGACGGTCGGGAAAAATTAATCACAGGAGTAATATATAGACCTCCCAATCTTGATAGAGTAAATGAGCGACTTATCTGGGATGAAATGCACAGGGCTTCCATACACAACAAAGTCTGTATAGTAGGCGACTTTAACCTTGGCCAAATAGATTGGACTGACCTTATGGGTAACTCAGAATCAGAGGATTTTCTCGAAACAATCCAGGACTGTTTCCTAAGTCAACATATAGCCGAACCCACCCGGGGTAATAGTATACTCGACTTAGTTCTGTCGAACAGAGAAAACCTTAATAGCAATGTCGAGGTAGGGAATGAGCTTGGAAACGGCGATCACAAAGAAATTAGATTCCAGTTAGATTTTCAGGGCAGACGTAAGGAAAATTCCACTAAAATACCAGATTTCAGAACGGCAAACTTTGACAGTTTGAAGAAGCAGCTGAGAAAGGGGGTGTCGTGCTTGGGGGTGAGCTACACCTCACATGAGGTAACCTCACTCAATGGACCCACAGAGGGTGACCTCACTGTACCAGGAGACCTGACGGTTGAAACTGACCTGATAACGAGATCTGAGATTGCCGAGTTCCACGACAATTTAAATAATGAGTTACTTAATGCATAAAGGCAGAACATACCATACAAAAAACTCAGATCAGACAACAATGACCATAAAATGGATAAATAATTTTTTAAAGAAAATCATTGGCCAAAGGAAGGCTATAGGTAGAAGGATAAATCGTGGTGAAATTTACCTCCGGGGTTATTATAAGGTATTGGCGAGTAGGGTTAAAACCGAGATAAGGAAAGCTAAGAGGAATAATGAGGTAAGGATAGCAACGGAGGCAAAGACAAACCCCAAGGGATTCTACCAAATGTATCAAACTAAAACACGAGAAAAGATTGGACCAATACGGTCAGATACCGGCGAGCTAACTGATAACGACGGAGAAATGAGCAATAATCTGAATAAATATTTTTCGACAGTTTTCACCACCGAAAATTTAAACATGATACCCGAGGCACCGACTCTATTCAGAGATAGTGAAGAAAACAAATTAAGCGAGATAGTAGGAACTAGTAATGATGCTAATAAGCAAATAGACAAACTAAAGCCTAATAAGTCACCTGGCCCCGATGAGATAGTTGCCAGAGTATTAAAGGAATGTAAGGAAGAGCTTAGTATGCCCTTAGCATTGTTGTTTAACATGTCCTTAAAAACAGGTGTAGTACCAGAATCCTGGAGGATAGCAAATGTAATACTGATTTTCAAGAAGGGGGGATAGATCACTATCCTCTAACTACCGCCCGATCAGTCTAACATCAATAGTAGGCAAATTACTGGAAGCAATCATTTCAAACTCTATTCGAAATCACCTGGAGAAGCACCGAATGATCAATGATTCCCAGCATGGCTTCACAAGCGGGCGTTCATGTCTAACTAATCTATAAACATTCTTTTCATCAGTTTTCGAATCGGTGGACGAGGGGCACAATTATGATGTGGTATATCTCGACTTTAGCAAACCCTTTGACAGAGTCCCCCATGAAAGACTAATTAGAAAGGTAGAAGCGCATGGCATCAAAGGTAATATCCTTAAATGGATTAGGGCGTGGTTACAGGACAGGAAATAGCGAGTGAGCATTAACGGCACTAAGTCCCATTGGAGCAACGTCACTAGTGGAGTTCCCCAAGGCTCAGTTCTTGGACCATTATTATTTATTATATACATAAACGACATAGATATCGGCATAGACAGCAACATAAGTAAATTTGCTGATGACACTAAAATAGGACATGTTATTAAATCTGACGAGGGCTCCGCAAAACTACAGGAAGACCTAAACAGAATTTTCGAATGGTCTGATAAATGGCTGATGAAATTCAACGTGGACAAATGTAAAGTACTCAGTATAGGAGATGTAAACAGGGAAACCAGTTACCGGATGAACAATGATGCCATTGAGAAATCCGACTGCGAGAGAGATTTAGGAGTAATGATAAGTAGGAACCTTAAGCCAAGTAAACAATGTGTTTTTGCTCGTAACAAGGCTAATAAAGTATTTGGGTTCATAGAAAGGAGTGTTAGTTACAAGACTAGCGAGGTCATCCTAAAACAGTATCTTGCGCTTGTGAGACCACACCTGCATTACGCAGTTCAGTTCTGGTCACCGTATTACAGAATGGGTATAGAATCCTTGGAAAGAATTCAGAGGAGAATGACAAGACTAATTCCGGGCATTAGGAACCTTCAGTATAGACAGGTTAAAGCATCTTAATTTGCACTCCCTTGAGAGACATAGAGCGAGGGGCGACCTGATAAGACGTCTAATTATAAGATAATTTTCATCTATTACATTACCGGCGGAAATGTATAATAAAGGAGATAGGTCTTCCAAAATATTTTCTATTTTCTTCCATTAACATCCCGCCATTATCGTCTGCCTCTCCTCCAACACTCCGTGTCTCCTGCGTCCCCTTCATAAATCATCCTCCGCATGCGTTGCTGTACATGTCAAGCGGCCAATCAAAAGCCTTTTTTATTTTGAAACCAATTAAAATGTTTTTGGGTTTAATTCTCGGTATTTTTGGCCCAATAGCATTTTTTCGATCGCATGGTGTTCTTCCAACCTCAGTAAAATGTACTAAGAGCAAGACTGAATGTAAATATCGCAAAGACCAACATATGTGGCGTTGTGCAAGAATCCCAGAATGCAACGACGAACAAGAACCAGGCCAATAAGGTAAGAAATAGGTGATTCCATCATATGGTGAGAGTCAGTTAAGTTAGGTCAGGTCAGGTCAGGTCAGGTCAGGTTAGGTTAGGTTAGGTTATTGTTTTTCTAGTGTTTTATTGTGTATTTGTTAGTCGCTGAAGGCACTTTTTTTTTCTCGGAAAACGTCAAACCAAAAAAAAATCGCTAAAAAAACCGGCTAATTTCCGCCAAAAAGGAAGGTCATATTCGTCTCAGCACACACAAATACAATAGAATAATATATTTTTAACTTACTACAAGTGAACGGTGCTACAAGAAAACTTTACCAAGGCGTGAATGGAATCCTAACTTAAATCGGAACTCAGCCGTTCACGGCAAAATATCCACTATGTACAATTTAAGGCTAGATGTTTGTCCATCACTAACCTCTAAGTCCTCGCTCTCGCGCTTAATGACAGGCTTAAAGAAGTTCTTGATTGTTTCCTGTGACGCCATACTTCAGCAACAGGTTAACTCGGACGTCCAAAAGTGATTCCCAAGAGTGTGAAGTAAAGGTTTTGTCTGTCTTGCCGCCTCACACACCACCATGTGGGAAGCCCGCCCGTCTCTTTTTACGATGTTAAAACCTTACCACAACCATAAACAGAGTCTAAAATATTATTTTCTAAGCAAAAATATCTCAACCAATTTCAGCTAAATAAAAAATAATTTCATACTGTATTCATATTTAGTTAGTTATTGTAATTATTAGCTGTTTAAGAGTGATTTCTAATTCATATATTTTATTTAATTGTTGGACTAGTGTTATTACTAACCTTGTTACACTATTTATGGCGACAATGTTGAGCACAAAATAACAATTTAATTTTAAGCGATCAGCTCCTTTGAAAAAAAAATATTTGTTTTCCTTTCACTCGATATTATAAGACAAGCAATAATAAAATAAGCTAAATGTTCTCTCATTACGCATCATAATTGCAACCATGTCAAGAATTTTGAACGTAAAAAAAATATATGTCAAATCTCCACATACCTAAAGGTAAATTCATATAGTATTTAGTTATTCACCCGAATCTTATAGATTTATTCTCATAAAATATTAATTTCGGATATTTGATATATAATACGAATATAAATTGCCCCGATCATTTCTTAAGGTAGATATTAAAATGAAAGGAACCATCAGTCCTGTAGTGGACGTCTCCCCTACAAATGCTTATCGCATTCCGACGTGCCGTCTCCTAGCAACCAAGCGAGAGCTGACGCCAGATGGTACGGTTGCTTAGCAACGAAACTAGTCACCGGCAACTTTCTGGGTTTTCCCAACATGATTCATAGAGGACTGGCGGCTGCTGCTGGGTATATAAGCTCTGTCTCTCCATTGAGATTCATTCTGCCATCTTCCTGAACAAGCAACACCTCCTCCAGCAAGCTCCACGCTGTTAACATTCATTCAACCGGGAGGCCAGCAACAGGCAACATCTTCTCTAACGAAGCTCCTGCACATCTACCTCCTTCAACACGCTACTCACCGAACGTCTTCTACTTAGCAGCTCCTCACCACACGGCACCTCCAGCAACAGACTGTCTATCATATAACTTTTATTATATAAGAAAACCACATTAGAGTTTCCTTCCATCCTGAGTGCTAGACAACATTAATATCTCGATACCCCTACAATGGTGACTCCCGGAGATAAGCACTCACACAGGATGGAGGACGGACGGATCTCTCTGCCGACTTTCAACCACAACGTCGAGGACTGGCTTGACTATGTGGAAGCAGCCCTCGCCGGCTCACAAGCGACCGACGAGCAAAAGTATGGCGCCCTGCTCTGTGCCTTGCCCACGGAAGTGGCCACGCGGGTCTCACAAACCATTTCCAACCCTCCAGATCACAACAAATTCGCTACCCTGCGGGCTGCCTTGAAGACGTGTTATCAACAGACCAGCCCCAATCTCCTGCAAGATCTATCCTCTACCTCCCTTGGGAACTCAACCCCGGGACGTCTCTGGGAGGAGATGTGTCGGCTGAACTCCCGTCACACAGACAGACTCCCCGACTCTATCCTGCGCCAGCTTCACGCACAAAAGCTACCCACAGAAGTACGCAACATCCTGTCCGCAGTAGATTATTCTACGACACCGGAACTATATGCAACCGCGGCAGATAGAATTTTTAACGAGTGCGCTGCTGCACCCCTTGCCGCCACGGTCACACCAGTACCTACCATCGAACTTGTAAGCTGGGTCAACACCCCTCAGCCGAGCAATACCTCACAAGACATCAAGGACCTGTTGCAAATTTTGAACTGCAGGATGGACACCATTGAGCAGTTCTGCTCCTCCATACCCGCTGCTGCGCCGGTTCCTGACTCACACACTACGCCCTACAAGTTCCGACACACAGCAGCCAACCCCCAGCACAACAAATTTACCCTCTCCTGGTATCACCAGACTTTCGGCCGCAATGCTCGAAACTGTGAGCCCTATTGCACCTATTCGGGAATTGGCAACACCGGAGGCTGGTAGACGCCTCAGCCTCCGTCCCTCCAGGCGTCTCATTACTGCGCGTCACCGACCTCACCTCCGGCAAGAAGTTCCTCATCGACACAGGTTCATCGGTCAGCCTCATCCCTCCCTCACTACGAGACAAGTCAAAGCAACCCTCTTATGACCTGTTCGCTGCCAACGGTACCTCCATCGCCTCCTACGGCGTACGCACCCTCGCCTTAGACCTCGGTCTGCCCAAGACTCTGCGTTGGTTATTCGTGATAGCAGACGTGTCTCAACCCATCCTTGGTTTCGACTTCCTCACCTTCCACAAGCTCGGCGTCAAACCAAGTCATCTATGCCTCATTCATGAGCCTACAGCACGCAAGATCCAGGGTTCTCGTGCCAGACACACCGACACTATCACCTGTCTTGCGCCTTCCAACGAGTTCTCCTCCCTGCTCGACGAATTCAAGGAGCTTTTCTCACCCCGAGTCTCCCTACCCCCACCACCTACATCGGGAATTTTCCACCACATCGAAACCAAAGGACCACCAGTCTTTTCACGCCCTCGCCGCCTGCGCCCTGAGCTCCTGAACACAGCCAAAGTAGAATTCAACAAACTACTGCAAGACGGCATCATTCGCCCTTCAAGGAGTCCCTGGGCATCGCCTCTTCACATGGTTCCTAAGCGAACACCCGGCGAGTGGAGGGTGTGTGGCGACTACAGAGCCCTGAATCTCGTCACCAAACCTGACAGGTACCCTATTCCGCATGTCCAGGACTTTCACCACAAACTTCATGGCAAGACTATCTTCTCGAAGATCGACTTGGAGCGTGCCTTCCACCAGATCCCAGTAGCACCGGCAGATACCCAGAAGACAGCCATCACCACTCCGTTCGGACTCTTCGAGTACACTTTCATGAGTTTTGGCTTACGCAATGCAGCACAGACTTTCCAGAGGTTCATGGACCATATGCTTCGCGACCTCGATTTTGTCACCGTCTACATTGACGACATCCTCGTCGCATCTTCGACGCCTGCCGAGCACCGCCACCACCTACAACTTCTTCTCCAACGCCTGCAGAACAACAACATGAAAGTTCATCCTGCTAAGTGCGTCTTTGGAACCTCGGCCATCGATTTCCTCGGTCACAGAGTCTCGCCCAGTGGCATACAACCCCTACCACAGAAGATAACCGCAATTAGGGAGTTCCCCAAACCTGAAACGGCGAAGAAACTCCGAGAGTTCCTGGGTTTAGTCAACTACTACCACCGCTTCATTGACAAAGCTGCCACCGTCCTAGCCCCCCTACACGACCTTCTCAAGGGACGCCCAAAGAAGTCTCACAAGTCTCTCATGTGGACTCAAGAGGCTACTACGGCATTCACCACTATCAAACAGCACATCACACGCCTCACCCTCCTGGCCCACCCCGCACCTAACGCCCGGACCACTCTCACAACAGATGCTTCTTCTACTGCAGTGGGCGCCGTCTTACAGCAGGAGATCAACGGAATTTTCATGCCCGTTGCTTTCTTCTCACAACGGCTTCAACCACCACACCTCAAGTACAGCGCTTTTGATCGAGAACTCCTGGCCATATACTTGGCTGTCAGACATTTCCAACACTTCCTCGAGGCCCATCAGTTCACCATCTTCACTGATCACAAGCCCCTCGTCCACGCCTTCGCTTCAGCTTCCCAGTCACATACACCTCGTGTCCTGCGCCACTTGGCTTACATCTCGGAGTTCTCCAGCGACATCCAACACATTAAAGGCAGCCACAACGAGATCGCCGACGCCCTCTCTCGTTGTATATCCACCATTCTTCCCTCATCTCCACCCATTGATTATGGGCAGCTAGCCGCGGCTCAAGAGAAAGACGAAGACCTGGCAGCATACAAGACATCCCCCTGAGGCCTCATACTCCAAGAACTCCCTGTTCCTGGCACAAAGATAAAATTGTGGTGCGACGTATCCTGTGGACAGCCTAGACCGTTCGTGCCTCACGTCCACCGCCGCGCTGTTTTCGACCGCATCCATGGTCTCAGCCACCCGGCATCAAGTCTGATACTAAGAAATGGGCTGCTCAGTGCCTGGCCTGCCAGTCCTCCAAAATACATCGTCACATACGGGCCCCCTTACAAGCCTTTCCTATTCCCAAAGGACGTTTTCATGTAGTACACATCGACATCGTGGGACCTCTACCATCACCCTACGGTAGCACCTACATCTTCACCTGCATCGACCGTTTCACCAGGTGGACAGAAGCAATTCCCATGCCCAACGCTACAGCAGAGACTACTGTCCGCGCCTTCATGTCTGGTTGGGTTTCCCGTTTTGGCCCCCCCCGCAACCGTAATCACTGACCGAGGAGTACAGTTTGAGTCACAACTGTGGCAGCACCTCCTACAGTTCCTCGGCACGTCTAGACAACGCACTACAGCATACCACCCTCAAGCCAACGGCATGGTAGAACGTTTTCACCGGCAGCTGAAGGACGCACTCAAGGCACAGCACGACCCTTACAGCTGGACTGATGCGCTTCCCTTAGTGCTCCTCGGCATCCGTGCGTCACACAAGGAGGATATGGACTCGGACTGTAGCCCAGTAGATCTGACACTAGGCGAGCC
Source organism: Homarus americanus (assembly GCF_018991925.1). Taxonomy (NCBI): domain Eukaryota; kingdom Metazoa; phylum Arthropoda; class Malacostraca; order Decapoda; family Nephropidae; genus Homarus; species Homarus americanus. The sequence continues at coordinate 12,807 of NW_024755518.1, forward strand.
CCTTCGGCTACCCGGGGATTTCTCACTCCCTCCTGATCCCAACCAAACCACTCCAGCCGTTCGTCACGACTTACTCCAAAAGCTACGACAAGCAGTTTCTGCATTCAGAGCTACTGCTCCTCGCCAGCCTACTCGGCGCCCTGAACACATCCCTCCTGTACTACTCACAGCCGAGTATGTTTTCGTCAGGCATGATGCTCACCGCAACCCATTACAACGCCCCTACGATGGACCCTTCCAGGTGGTTACCCGTTCAGCAAAGTTCCTGACAATTATCCGGAATGGCAGACATGACACCGTCAGCATAGACCGAGTCAAACCGGCCGCCTTACCCGTCGGGCCCCCAGCCCAGCAGCACCATCAACAAACTACTCCTGCACCAGTCTACCCCCAGTTACCACCGGCAGCAACACCACGCCCACGACATTTCTGGGCACTCTCTTTTCACCCTCATGTACAACCTGCTCCTGTCATAGAACCTGAACCAGTAATAAACCTCCCTTCTATCATAGAACCTGCTCCTGTCATAGACCCTCCTCCTGTCATAGAACCTGAACCTGTAATAGACCTCCCTTCTATCATAGAACCTGCTCCTGCCATGGACCCTCCTCCTGACGCAGCCCCTGCAGCAGCAGGAGCACAACCATTGCTTGTACAACCTCCTCTAATCCCAAACCCTCTTTCTCCTCCTAATTCTCCCACAGGTTTTGTGTCACTGGACGGAGTTGTTACACGTAGCGGCCGAGTCGTACATACACCTGCCTGGTATGTGTTATGTGTGGGACACAACCCGGACAGCATCCAGCCTCCCGCCGCGCCGGGAGGGGAGGGGGAGTATTGTAGTGGACGTCTCCCCTACAAATGCTTATCGCATTCCGACGTGCCGTCTCCTAGCAACCAAGCGAGAGCTGACGCCAGATGGTACGGTTGCTTAGCAACGAAACTAGTCACCGGCAACTTTCTGGGTTTTCCCAACATGATTCATAGAGGACTGGCGGCTGCTGCTGGGTATATAAGCTCTGTCTCTCCATTGAGATTCATTCTGCCCATCTTCCTGAACAAGCAACACCTCCTCCAGCAAGCTCCACGCTGTTAACATTCATTCAACCAGGAGGCCAGCAACAGGCAACATCTTCTCAAACGAAGCTCCTGCACATCTACCTCCTTCAACACGCTACTCACCGAACGTCTTCTACTTAGCAGCTCCTCACCACACGGGACCTCCAGCACCAGACTGTCTATCATATAACTTATATTATATAAGAAAACCACATTAGAGTTTCCTTCCATCCTGAGTGCTAGACAACATTAATATCTCGATACCCCTACAGTCCTGTCGCAAATTCTCTGTTGAATAACAAGTCTCCACCTGAAACGATCTATGATCACACCTACTCCATATTACCACATCTATACTGCAGCCGTGTTAACCGCAGAAATAATGACCTACAATGGTTTGTTAAAGGTTTTAACATTGATATATTTTAGGGGTGCTGGTGGTAGAGTGGTACTGCTCTTGCCTTCGCAAGCGAGATGTCGCGGGTTCGATTCCCGGGCAGGTGGAAGTTGTTTGGACATCCTTCCTAGCCCCCATTAGTCCCTGTTCACCTAGCAGTAAGTAGGTACCTGGTGTAAATCGAAAGTTGCGAATTCGTATTCAGGGACAAGTTGTTGGAGCTTCCAATAACTTGACATAAACCATTGACTCCTCAGGCTTCTACGCCCTTATCTTATGAGACAAAGGCAAGCATGAACTTAGCATGCTTCCCTGTTGGGCGCTGTAAACGCTTCTGTGTTTCACCTTACACAAGGTTGTAGGGGAGTGCCTAAAAAAAAAAAAAAAAAAAAATGATGTAATTGGTTTACAAGAACCTTACACGTCCAGCACCCAGAAGAAAGTTACACCCAGGATAGCTGGGTTTACAGCATATAATAGTGGAGCAGGAAGTGGCCTGCTGACTTATGTGAAGAATGGTCTGGTCTGTAAATGGATTAAAACTCACAATGATGAAATTATTCACTCTCAACAATTTACAGTAAAGACAGCAAACAGTCAATTTTCGCTGTATAGCATCTATGTTCGGTGTAATGAGCTGCGAGCGGACGTGTTACCAAAGCCATCAGGTAACAATGCTATGCTGTGTATGGTTGACTTTAACTCTCGTCACACTGTCCTCGGTGATGTCCAGTGTAACTCTAATGGGAGGGTGTTCTTGAATTACATCAATAATCATAATATCACTGTATACGACACAGACAAAGTGACACATCTGATGGGGGGCAGACTTGATTATGTGATTGGGTATAACCTAGTAGACAGTAATGTCAAGGCTAAGGTCATCTCAGACCACCTAGTCAGTGATCATTATGTAATACTTACTGAGTACACTGTTGCCGATATCAAGTGTGAAACCCATCCTAAGCTCAGAATTAATATCCCAGATAATCTTAAACTGCATTTCAAGGCCTACATCCACAGATGGTATGCTGGATATACACCTGGGTCAGTGGATGAATTTTGCTGTGATCTTGTAAATGTCATTACCACATATTATACCACCTGGGTTAAGTCAAGGAAGAAGGGGGGCAGCACTAAACCACCTCTGTGGACACATGACCCCATCCTCACCAAAGAAGGAGAGAATGTAGAACAGCTTGCCAACACTTATAAGCAAAATATAACTAGTGATAACCTCTTGGCATTCCTCAAAGCTAACAGAGAATTTCGTGAACTCAAAGGTCAGGTGAGAAACACCTATTGGGAACAATTCTTACAGGGGATTAATAGAACAACCACTCTAGCAGAAGTGTGGAACAAAATTAGAGCCATTACCAAGTCACCCTATGAGGGCCTGAGCTGCCACCATTTTATAAGGGCCTGTGTGTCAGTAACAATTCCTTTTACTTTCATACTTATTATCATTGGTAGCGTGACGAGAGGAGGCTCGTGGGTAAGTGTAATGATAGTATCAAGTAATAGGGAAGAAATGACGGTAAATACTGTAGGTAAATAATAGACACAATATACCAATACAAAATTTATTTAAACATTAATATGAAATTAGGAGAAAGAATTTATATGTACCAACAGACGAAATCTAGTACTAGGCCCTCAGGCTCAACATACTCACACCACTACTGGGTGGACATACTCAATAATACATAACTCTTATAGTCACTTAGCACCATAAAGACCAAGGCAACTGCCATTACAACACTCAGTCGTCAGGAGTGATACTCAAGCAACAGCCATTGGGTCCAGCCACCATGGGGTACTTTCCGACGAACTCTGAAGATCCCAGTGGATTAATCCCACCGCACAAATAGCCCTACTGAGTTAGACACTCATCCACCAATGATGGGTAGTGGTGTGTGGCTTGGTGATCCGGGGTCACCTCGCAGGCCGAGCGTTAGGGCCAGACGAGCCAGCTATGGGGGCCATAGGTAGTCTGAAGTGTCTGACGGTCGTGTCTCACGAAGGTAACTGATCCTACTGGACCTCGGACATCTCCCCAGACATAGTGGATACGACATCCACGCTACAGACACGGCCTAGGCTGTGTTAGGGACCTGTATGGATGAAGAGACTGGCACTTACTAACAGTGACAACGACATCACATTTTAGGGGACGTTAAAGACGTAAATATGACTTCACTCAGAGCATATCAACTACGTTACTGTAACACTTGCACAATCAACTATTAATTGGGTCAAATCACTTAAAGAAGGGCGAATTACAACACAGAGTGGAATGGCCTACCTGTATGGATGAAGGGACGGGTACTTACTAACGGTAGAAATGCCCGCGGCACCCACTCAAAATAGGCCAGGGAGTCCACCTACTTCTATTTCGATGAATTAATTTACTGTACACTCTGACGTTGAAACTGAGACTATGAACTCAGTTTCATTCCCTACTATTATCCTCACTAACAATGCTCTGACTCAGCTATCAAAAGCAAAATTAAATTGATTACAAAGGGTTGGATGGCAACAGGTCCCAACATACAGTGTCTGCTGCGAAACCCGTGGATTATATTCAAAGTTCCCTTAAGACAAAGACGGGGAAACAGAGAAAACGGGGGACGTTTCCACTGGGGGACTCGGAAGGTTTTGTGGACGTTTGAGCGTAATATGAATCCTTAAAGTTTTCAGGTTAGCCGTCATCACGATCATGACAACCCACCCCAGTCCAGCTTCATCACAGCCCTGCAGAATATGCTGACATGCTATCAGACCAATGGTCTAGTGTGTCACAAATCACTTCCCTGCCTCCGGACATACAGCAATATCTTAACACCTCACACATTAATAGGGGTTTCAATATTGAAATAGCCTGTTCCTCACCAGACCTTACCGACCAGTTTCCTATAACGCACCACGAACTAACAACAGCACTAATGAAGGGTGAGTCATCCTCCCCTGGTGAGGATGGCATAACCTATAACACCCTGAGATTGTTGAATGAGATCCCTAACCAACCACTGCTTGACCTGTATCAAATGAGCCTCACACAGGGTATTCGGCCAAAGACATGGACTCATGGAAACATAGTTCCAATCCCTAAAGCTAATTCTCCAAACTTCAGGCCAATTTCACTCACATCCTGTATGTGTAAAGTCCTTGAAAGAGTTGCTCTAAACCGTCTCATGTTTCAAGTCAAAGACAAACTCGCCCCTAATCTGTACGGGTTCATGCCCGGGCGTAGCACACAGACATGCATTGCAGAATATCTTGTTCACTCAAAAGATAAGACACAAACAGCCTTCATAGACCTTAAATCAGCCTTTGATGTAGCTAATAGAGACATTATACTTGAGCAACTAGCTAATTTTGGCATCCAAGGTAACCTCCTGACATGGATAAAGGGTTATCTGTCCAACAGGTATGCCAGTGTTCGGTTTAGGGGAGTTAAAAGTACCAGAATGAGATCATTTGAGCTTGGCACGCCTCGGGGAGGAGTGTTAAATCCTATGCTCTTTAATATACTGATGCACAAGCTTATTGCTGACATTCCAGTTCAGCCAAACGAAGCCGTAATATGCTATGCTGATGATATCTGCATTATGACACAAACCAAACTCAGGCTCGAAGCCTTGCTGGATGTATTTGCTCGGAGAACTGTTGAATGTGGTCTCATAATATCTGTTGACAAGACGAGGGTCCTCAATCTTCGTCCTGCTCACCCTCTGCCTCTTGACTATAACATTAACAGCATGCCCTTGGAACTATGTAGCTCCTATAAATATCTTGGAATTTGTGTGAATGATGCAAACTTTGTCAGCAACCTTCGTGACAAACTAATGCAGCCCATTAAACCCCTCAGAACCCTTGTTGGCAAGGGCTATGGAATTAACATCACCTATGCTCGTACTTTCTATCTTCACTTCATTCGTTCTGTAGTTGACTATCATGCGCTCCATCTTGTGACTATTCCGCCTAAACAACTCAACAGCCTTGAGGTAGTGCAAAATGAAGCTATGCCCATCATTCTAGGTTGCCCAAAATCAACCAGAATTGTAAACATGAGGAAAGAGCTCGGACTGCCCTCCCTATCTGAGAGGATAGCTCTACTTAATACCATGTTTTGTGTCAAAGTTTTGAAGAACAATGGTTCCCATATAAGGGCCTATGCCTCTTATAACAATTCTTATACTTTAATACTTACAACCATTGGTAGCATGACGAGAGGAGGCTCGTGGGTATATGTAATGATAGTATCAAGTAATAGGGAAGAAATAACGGTAGATAGTGTAGGTAAATAATAGACACAATATACAAATACAATATTTATTTAAACATTAAAAATGGAGGTAGGACAAAAAATATATGTACCAACAGACGAAACCTGGTACTATGCCCTCAGGCTCCACATACTCACACCACTATTGGGTGGACATACTCAATAACACTCACACCACTACTGGGTGGACATACTCAATAACACTCACACCACTACTGGGTGGACATACTCAATAACACTCACACCACTACTGGGTGGACATACTCAATAACACTCACACCACTACTGGGTGGACATACTCAATAACACTCACACCACTACTGGGTGGACATACTCAATAACACTCACACCACTACTGGGTGGACATACTCAATAACACTCACACCACTACTGGGTGGACATACTCAATAACACTCACACCACTACTGGGTGGACATACTCAATAACACTCACACCACTACTGGGTGGACATACTCAATAACACTCACACCACTACTGGGTGGACATACTCAATAACACTCACACCACTACTGGGTGGACATACTCAATAACACTCACACCACTACTGGGTGGACATACTCAATAACACTCACACCACTACTGGGTGGACATACTCAATAACACTCACACCACTACTGGGTGGACATACTCAATAACACTCACACCACTACTGGGTGGACATACTCAATAACACTCACACCACTACTGGGTGGACATACTCAATAACACTCACACCACTACTGGGTGGACATACTCAATAACACTCACACCACTACTGGGTGGACATACTCAATAACACTCACACCACTACTGGGTGGACATACTCAATAACACTCACACCACTACTGGGTGGACATACTCAATAACACTCACACCACTACTGGGTGGACATACTCAATAACACTCACACCACTACTGGGTGGACATACTCAATAACACTCACACCACTACTGGGTGGACATACTCAATAACACTCACACCACTACTGGGTGGACATACTCAATAACACTCACACCACTACTGGGTGGACATACTCAATAACACTCACACCTACTGGGTGGACATACTCAATAACACTCACACCACTACTGGGTGGACATACTCAATAACACTCACACCACTACTGGGTGGACATGCTCAATAACACTCACACCACTACTGGGTGTACATACTCAATAACACTCACACCACTACTGGGTGGACATACTCAATAACACTCACACCACTACTGGGTGGACATACTCAATAACACTCACACCACTACTGGGTGGACATACTCAATAACACTCACACCACTACTGGGTGGACATACTCAATAACACAAACTCTTATAGTAACTTAGCACCATTAAGACCAGGGGCAACTACCACTACAAAACTCAGTCGTCAGGAGTGATACTCAAGCAACCGCCATGGGGACCTGCCACTGTACTGCGCACATCATAGTCATTCTTAAAAACCCCATTTAATTCATATTACGCGATATAACATTCAAATCCACCGCGCTTGTAGAATCTCAGAAAACGGGAAACATTGATAAAGGATAACTTACCTACTCAGTGTTACTAGACCATGTGTTGTATTGTACCCAGGTACAGTTATATAATATTAATTGTATGTATTCATAGCATTAAGGAGAACTCAGGGTATCCATAAGATGAATGTTAAAGTCCAGCTGAGCCGGACTAGTGTACTGTAGGACTAAGTGTGGATCATGATTTGAAGGTCATACTATTTACGTCTGTGAACGTGTAGCGAACATAACTTCCACAGATATCATATGAAAATACATGAGAACAATGATCTGGAAAAAGGATAAAGGTATCAGAACTATGTGAGGTGTTGGAAGTGACCCAGAAACTATACTTGAAAGGAAATATCTTGTATGCGTCGGTGTGAACTTAATACACCTCGTATCCTCACGTGACATATGCTGACGACAAGTACAGTGATCAGAGAATCTTATGCCTGTGTTCAAATAGTGCAATGTGTGAGAGGAGGATTCCTAATTACAGTCTTAAGTGAGGTGGATACACCCACGCTATGAACATTCGCCCTTTGTTTAGGGAGCGTCCTGTACCCGCCTCGAGTGTGCCGTGTTGATATTATAACCCAATGAATTTACCCACGAATTAGCAAACTAGAACCTTACCTTAGTTTGTAATTTAGGTTTAAAATATGTGTTTACACGGCATGAGTGACAATATACCGAAAAGTGTTCATGGGAGAACCGTAAGAAATAAAAGTAAAAATTAAAGATTGGAAACTGTAGGCCTACGCGGTGACGAGCAGTGGGGCACTGCCCTCAGTACCCTCCGTTCTACCGTCAACTCAGGTCAGTGTCCTATCGGGCTATATCCCGCCCTGTAATTAATGCTTATATAGAAGTTATTACAGTTTAAAGCTTTGCCTGATGTATAAGTGTAATAGTAATGTGTTAGGGTGTGTGATAACCGCCCGTCAGGCATTATTTCTCAGTACCCTCCGTTCTACCGTCACCTCAAGTCCCATGCGGTCGGAGTGCCTTACTGCGCGGCAGCCATTATCCCTGTGAGCGTCCCACCAGGTGGTGACTACTCCCAGCTATGCCAATCCACTGTGAACCTGCGGATTCCCAGCACACCACCCCAAATGATTAGTAACAAATAAGGAGACCGTGAGAAACTCCGCGGTCGTCACTTGGAGCGACCTATAATACCAGGCATAGAAATAGTACTGGTATGTCTCTTGGTGAAGCCCTCGTCCTTACCCATCGAGGACGGTGTGCGAACGAGGCGCCTATTATGTATACCTAAAAATTACAAGGAGTCCCATACCTGCAGGTGTGGAGTGTAACAGGTGTGTTGAGATGGTGCTACTATGTATGATAACCGACGGTGCTATACCCCATACAGGTGGAGCAGTTTGATGTGTTAAGGGGTAGTGTAAGAAGGAATGACCGAGGTAAGGAGGTCACAGATTGTTATGCAATAAGTATGTGGATGACACGCCATTAATGTAAGACGTCTGGTGCCGAGCAGGGTAACCAATATTTTCGTTGTTCTTCTGAGGAAGGCCAATTCATTTGTATGTTTTTTACCAGTATGCTTTATAAGGAATAAATTAATTAAAACATGTCATGGTTTCACCCTTCTTTCCCCTTATCGATCTGGTCAATGAAAAACCTAACCCAATGCCTAGTCCACTCTGCCCGCTACCTAACGAGCTACATACTGCCCAGAGGGGGTCTGGTGGCAGCGACCCTTAGAAATTAAGATTAGAGTTAAGTATTTACCCTTAGAATTAGTGACCCCCAGTCTGGCAGTATACCACCATGGGGTACTTTCCAACGAACTCTGAACATCCCAGTGGACTAACACAACCACACCATAGCCCTACTGAGTTAGACACTCATCCACCAATGATGGGGGCTGGTAGTTGTGTGTGGCTTGGTGATCCGGAGTCACCTCGCGGGCCGAGCGTTAGGGTCAGTCGGGCCAGCTATGGGGCCCATAGGTAGTACTGAAGTGTCTGACAGTCGGGTCTCAAGAAAATAACTGATCCTACTGGACCTTGGACATCTCTCCAGACATAGTGGATACAACATCCACGCTACAGACACGGCTTAGGCTGCGTTAGGGACCTGTATGGGTGAAGGGGCGAGCACTTACTGTGACAACGACCTACCTCCGCTATATAAGACCTGACCTCGTGGTGACCTACCTCTCTTTTCTACCTACACCAACCAGCAAGCAACACCTCCTCCTCCTCACTGCCTGGCGGCCCTCGCTCCCGCCGGCGAGCATGGCGACCCACAAGCTGTCCTCCTCTGAGCACCCTCACCAACCAGCTCTCTCAAATCAACGCTTGTAACCATGCTACCTTCCCAGCACTAAGCTGCATTGTACATCCAATACAATATGTATACAGAGAGCACATTGTGAGTTTCCTTTCTCCATCCCATCCTGAGTGTGAACAAAACAACACGTACCCGACAGACTCTCTTTGGGGCGTGGCTTCATAAAAGTGTTGCAGATCTCTTGAAACTGAATGTCCCAATCACCCCAGACGAACCTATTAATGCCATTCCTCCTTGGCTGGATATATCAGTTCCTATTAATTACACTCCTGTTGGTAGTAAGCAAATGTTAAACACCGATGTGGTGAGATGTGTCACACTAGAAACTATTAACAGACACATAGAGAGTATTAAATCAAGTGAATGTTATGCTTTTACTGATGGTTCTGTGCAGACAAACACAGGTAGAACAGGCTGTGCAATTGTAATATATAAAGAAAAAGAGATGATAGTGTCAAACAAACAAAAGCTGGACAACTGGGCCAGCACAACACAAACTGAACTAACTGGAATCTACTTAGCCACAGACTACCTCAAAGAAAATGGAGGTGGGGTGATATTCTGTGACTCTCAAAGTGCTTTGAAATCAATGAACAGCCCGTCAGGCTCTATGTCTAAAGTTGTATGTGATATTAAAAGGAATGTGATAACTGCCAATGAGAACAACTTTCGTATCGAATTTGTGTGGATTCCGTCCCATGTTGGAATCAGGTATCATGACCGTGCTGATAGACTGGCCAATGAGGCACGCAAGAAAGAAAATGTTGACCGTGACCTTGGCCTGTCCAATGCTGTAATTAAAAACATTCAAGTCAGAATCATGAACTGATCTGGAAGAAGTGAGAAATGCAGAGAGACCTGACAGTTGTAGCATTAGTAAATATGACAAATTTTGTGACAAGAGGTACCGGTATGGCCAGCATAAGGACAAAACTAGACAATGTGATGTAGTCGTGGCCAGAATTAGACTAGGATACAGACACATTTGGCAAGTTAGTAACAATGTACCCATACCGGAACACTCAGCATGTAAACTTTGTGATAAACCTCTTCTAGATGATGTCATAGTGTGGGCTAATGATTTCAATACCCTCATGGGCAGATTGGCTAAAGTATTTGACAGGTTTGTAAATATGGGAATCAAATTAAATCTATCTAAATGTCAGTTTGGTCAAAGACAAGTAAATTTCTTGGGACATATTGTTTCAGAGAAAGGCATTGAGCAGGATTCAGAGAATGTAAAAGCAGTAACAGAGTGTAAACCACCCATTAATGTCAAACAAGTCCGACAATTTTTAGGGATATGCGGGTCTTATCGTAAGCATGTTTCAAATTTTTCTAAGATTGCATATCCTATCACAGAACTCACTAAGAAACAAGCCGCCTTTGCTTGGACAGATGAATGCCAGACAGCTTTTGAAACGTTAAAGCGGACATTAGCTTCCTTTCCAGTACTAGTAAAAGTAGACATGGATAAACCATTTGAGCTACACAGTGATGCTAGTAATTTTTGTGTAGGAGCATCAATGAATCACTTACAGGATGACGGTTCTTTGCGTCCTGTTGGGTATTTCTCTCGGAAGCTAAAGCCCGCGGAAACACGGTATTCCACCACTGACCAAGAAGCATTAGGGATAGTGTTAGCCTATAGATTTTTCCACCATTTTTTGTGGGGTTCCCAATTCACCATCAAGGCTGATCACCAGCCGTTAACGTCTGTTTTCAACAAGAAAACTAAAAGTCAAAGAATGAATAGATGGATGATGGAAATGAGGGATTACATCTATAAGATAGAGTGCAAACCTGGAAAGGCAAATCTAGTCGCGGACTCATTGAGTAGGCCGGTAGGGGCCCTAAGAAAAGTAGCCAGGCGTAGACGGCAGGTCAGTTCCCTCAGCTAGACGGGTTAACGCATAGGCAGTTAGGAATAGAACAAAGAAAAGAAGAGAGATGGGGAGCATTGGTTAGTTATTTAGAAGGAGGACAGGTACCCAAACATAAATATCCCAAGACGACTATTGACAAATTTGAAGTAGTGGAGGGGGTATTGTATTTAGTGAAGAAACAAATTGATAAAGCATTGTAGCACCTGATAATTTGCGTGGAGCAGCATTAGGATGGGCACATAACAGAGTTGCGTCAGGTCACTTAGGACAATGGAAGACCATAGCCAGAGTAGAGGGCCTTTTCTATTGGCCCTATTATCGCAGGGACTGTGTGAAATTTGTAGAATCATATGAAGTGTGTCAAAGATTCAAAGGGACAAAAGGGTTGGAACAGCAATGGCAGGGGATGTCAGAAGTAACTAAACCTTTGGAGAGAGTATCTGTGGACTTGACAGACTTACATAATAGTGCGAAGGGGTATCGCTATGTGTTGACCGTCATAGATCACTATTCTAGGTTTGTCAATTTCTAACCTTTGAGAACAAAATCCACTCAGGAAGTGACCAGAGAATTTGGTAAATTCATTAATGTTTTTGGTAGCCCTGGAGTAGTCATTGCAGATAATGGAAGTGAATTTACAGCAACACAGTTTAGAGAATTATGTAACGTAACTGGCATTAAGAACTATTTTACATTGCCTTACCACCCTAGAGGTAATAGTGTCACAAAGAGAATGCACAGGACCTTTAAAACAACACTTGCAATCGTGTGTGAAGATAATCCACTTCAGTGGCCAAAATTTCTCAGTCCCGTGCAGTCGGCTTTGAACACGTCTGTCCATTCCACAACTGGGGTACAGCCTCATTTTGCTTTTTTTTCGAGGCATGTACAGAGGCAAGTAGGAATTGACTTACCTATAATAGAGAATGAGAGTAGTCAAGAGTTGAAAGAAGCCCATAGATTGATAAAAGAGACGTCTGCCAGAATGTCACGAGAGATAAGAGAGAGAGCAAATAGATCAAGAACGAACCAGACTATGCAGTTAGGAGAAATAGTATGGGTGAGGAATGAGTGGCCCAGCCCTGGGACCAGTAGGAAGTTGAATACCAACTGGAGGGGTCCGTACACTATAACAGAAATTATACGAGATGGTACCGTGTATGAGTTGACTAACCCCTTGGATGAAAGTGAGGTGATAAAGAGGACGGCTGAGAAAGTAAAGAGGTATGTAAGTAGAGATATGTTTGTTCAGCTGAATGAGCCCCTACTTCCCCCTTATGATTCTTCCTCGGTCTCAGGTTCAGACGAAACAGATGAGGAAAGTGATGACGGAAATGTGGAAGGTCAACCTGCAAGTAGATTCCCTGTGAGGCAGAGGAGACCAGTAGTTAGAATGGATTTGTAGGTTTGTCGGATTAATGTTTTTTCTTGGGTTGTTGACTTCGTCAGTCATACAGTCACCCCAACATTTTAAATCCCAGTTCTTACGAACTGAAGTCCGGAAATCCGTTGCTGCCTATGTTGTCGAAAGGAAATCTCAGTTTTTATGTGCGTTGTCCGAACTTTTGGGTTGTAGATTCGTTCCGAGTAAGGAAGTCACCCCAACATTTTAAATCCCAGTTCTTACGAACTGAAGTCCGGAAATCCAGTTGCTACCTATGTTGTCAAAAGGAGAAATCTCAGTTTTTGTGTGTGTCGGAAGTTTTTTTTTGGGTTGTTGACTCACTCCAGGTGAGGGAGTCACCCCGACTTTGAAATGTCAGTTCTTCTGAATTGTGAGATAGAAAATCCAGGTTTTGTGTTATGAGCCCATTGTGTACTTATAGAACCACGGCTTTGTGTGGAAAAGGTGAATTATTATTGAAACGAAGTAGTAATCTGAGGAAGTGTCTGATATAACTAATTCCCCATTCATAGACAAGAATTAAATTCCTTAGGATATGTAATTTCATGCAGAGAACTTTTGTTGTAGATGTAATGTCAAAGAGTCACTGTTTATGTGCTGGTGCCAAAAGTATGCTGAGGTAATACTCTGATGAACTGTTAGGGGCATGTTCCCTATACTATATTGTACTGAAATAACCATGATAAGTTGTTGCAGGTATAGGTAACGGAGACTCGAGTATGAAAAGTTTAAGTCTCCTTTTTAATTTTCTTGTTAATGATATATTGTGTACCGAAGTAGCAGGATTGTAAACTGTTGTCCGATGTATAAGGTAGCTGAGACGCTCGTGGGAAACGTTTAAGATTTCTTATGTTTTGTTTGATGTATTAAGGTACTGTAATCACGAACTGTTAGGATGTTGTAAAATGTATGTACACTACAGCACTAGTGCTTTTGCATATTATTCCGCATAATATGAATCTTTTGGGAGGGGAAGGCTATGTACTGCGAACATCATTGTCATTCCTAAAAAAAAAAAAAATAAATAAATAATTCATATTATGCTACATAACATTCAAATCCACAGCGCTTGTAGATTCTCAGAGAACGGGAAACGTTGATAAAGGGTAACTCACCTACTCAATGTTACTGAATCATGTGTTGTATTGTACCCAGGTACGGTTATATTATGTTAATTGTATGTATTCATAGCATTAAGGAGAACTCAGGGTATCCAGAAGATGAATGTTAAAGTCCAGTTGAGCCGGACTAGTGTACTGTAGGACTAAGTGTGGATCATGGTTTGACGGTCATACTATTTACGTCTGTGAACGTGTAGCGAACATAACTTCCACAGATATCATATGAAAATACATGAGAACAATGATCTGGAAAAGGGATAAATGTATCAGAACTATGTGAGGTGTTGGAAGTGACCCAGAAACTATACTTGAAAGGAAATATCTTGTATGTATCGGTGTGAACTTAATGCACCTCGTATCCTCACGTGTCATATACCCACAACATATACAGTGATCAGAGAAACTTATGTCTGTGTTCAAATAGTGCAATGTGTGAGAGGAGGATTCCTAATTACCGTTTTAAGTGAAGTGGATGTACCCACGCCATGAACATTCGGCTTTTGTTTTAAGGGAGCGTTCTGGGGACCCGCCTCGAGTGTGCCGCGTTGATATTATAACCCAATGAATTTACCCACGAGCTAGCAAACCAGAACCTTACCTTAGTGTGTAATTTAGGATTAAAATATGTGTTTATAAGACATGAGTGACAACATACCGGAAAGTGTTCAGGTGAGAACCGTAAGAAATAAAAGTAAAAATTAAAGATTGGAAACTGTAGGCCTACGGGGTGACGAGCGGCGGGGCAGTGCCCTCAGTACCCTCCGTTCTACCGTCGCCTCAAGTCAGTGTCCTATCGGGCTACATCCCGCCCTTTAAAAAAAAAATGCTTATATAGCAGTTATTACAGTTTAAAGCTTTGCCTGATGTATAAGTGAAATAGTAATGTGTTAGGGTGTGTGATAACCGCCCATCAGGCAATATTTCTCAGTACCCTCCGTTCTACCGTCACCTCAGGTCCCATGCGGTCGGAGTGCCTTGCTGGGCGGCGGCCATTATCCCTGTGAGCGTCCCACCAGGTGGTGGCTACTCCCAGCTATGCCAATCCACTGTGAAACTGTGGATTCCCAGCACACCACCCCAAATGAGTAGGAACAAATAAGGAGACCGTGAGAAACTCCGCTGTCGTCACTTGGCGCGACCTATAATATCAGGCGTAGAAATAGTACTGGTATGTCACTTGGTGAAGCCCTTGTCCCTACCCACCGAGGACGGTGTGCGAACGAGGTGCCTGTTATGTATTCCTAGAAATTACAAGGAGTCCCATACCTGCAGGTGTGGAGTGTAACAGGTGTGTTGAGATGGTGCTACTATGTATGATAACCGACGGTGCTATATTCCATACAGGTGGAGCAGTCTGATGGGTTTAAGGGGTAATGTAAGAAGAACTGACCGAGGTAAGGAGGTCACGGATTGTTATGCAATAAGTATGTTGATGACACGCCATTAATGTAAGAAGTCTGGTGCCGAGCAGGGTAACCAATATTTTCGTTGTTCTTCTTTGGAAGTCCAATTCATTTGTATGTTTCTCACCAGTATTTTTTATAATGAATAAATTAATTAAGACATGTTATGATTTCACCCTTCTTTCCCCTTATCGATCTGGTCAATGAAAAACCTAACTCAATGCCTAGTCCACTCTGCCCGCTACCTAACGAGCTACATACTGCCCAGAGGAGGTCTGGTGGCAGCAACCCTTGAAATTAAGGCTATAGTTAAGTTTCCCCCTTAGAATTAGTGACCCCAGAAGCTGGCAGTATAATATGAGTTACTTATATAAGAATATTAGCGAGAATATATAAGAATAAGTATACATATCAAGTATTGAAGAATAAAAGGACTAAGTCTGAAATAATAAGAAGTATAGGAAAACGTCCCATTACAAATGATGGCAGCTTAGGTGGGATATAAAATGAAAAGAAACTCGGCCCATAACATTACACTAAGATTTTTTCTTCTAATTTTTCATTATTACTAATCCATTCAATCGAACCCTTGTGCAGGCAAAATCGACGTCTTTTTAAATAATAATACAGGTAAGAAAATGCAGTATTTTCCGGCACCACGTATAATTGATTCAAGTACAAATGAAGAAAGTTTTGAGGCGGGAACTTTCTTTATTTACGGGGATATTATCTTAAGTTGAAGAATCTAAAAGTATGTTTATTTAGAAAGTTTTCAGAAAGAAGAGAAAATAATAATTTCCCGTAAAATGGAGGTTCGTAATGTTATTATCATTAGAAAGGGCAATTTGTGGTGAAATATATATTTATCTCCTATTGAGTGGAACAATAGCTAACAGTTTATTTAATGTTCAATGATATATTACACGTTGAAACGGCCTATGTATGATTTAATTATAGCCGACTTTGACAGATATGTAGAGTGATTGGCTATAATTGTCACCTCATTTGCGTAAACGTCGATCATATATCAAAATATTGTTGACTACTTTCATCTCTTTCCCGAGCCTGGCGATGTTTTTCTTGTTGGTGTTGATGTTTTTGCTGTTATTGGTGTTTTTGTTGGTGGTGGTGTTGTCGTCTTGTTCATATACAATGATCAATATGGTTTCACCCTAAGGAAATCTTGAATGCAAAGACAAAAAAAAAAACTATAATGGTGTAATAGGCCC
>NW_024755519.1:0-8680 GCF_018991925.1 Homarus americanus
AGTAGGTTTGCGGGACTTCTTTGGTGTTATATCCTTGGGCCACCCGTTCTCCTGGGGTACCTGGGTGGGCTTGCGGGGCACACGTTGACGGGGTTCTCTCTGGGGCTTGGGTGTAAGGGAAGCCAAAGCATGGTTGGGCTTGCAGGGCACTCGTTGACGGGGTTCTCTCTGGGGCTTGGGTGTAAGGGAAGCCAAAGCATGGTTGGGCTTGCGGGGCACTCGTTGACGGGGTTCTCTCTGGGGCTTGGGTGTAAGGGAAGCCAAAGTATGGTTGGGCTTGCGGGGCACTCGTTGACGGGGTTCTCTCTGGGGCTTGGGTGTAAGGTAAGCCAAAGTTTGGCTGCTTTCTTCAGCTTCAACCAACTCCAGCCATGAGAGGCTGGAGCTGGTGAAACAAGAGATGTCCAATTTCTCAAAGTAAGTCATAACGACAACTTACCCTTGACCAGCAGTTCTTCTACTGAGGTCAAGTTGAAATTCGGCCACGAACTTCAAAATCTTGCGAAAAAAAATTAATGAGGTTGGAACATTGCCAAGTAGGTGAGACGTAAAGTAGTTTTATAGTGAAGTGAGTACTGATTGGTGTAGATGCTTATAGAGCCTTATAGTGAGGTGAAAAGTGAAGATATTGTGTATAGTGACTTATGGTGAGGTGAATAGTGAAGATGTTGTGTATAGTACCTTATGGTGAAGTGAATAGTGAAAATGTTGTGTATAGTGCCTTATAGTGAAGTGAATAGTGAAGATATTGTGTATAGTGACTTATGGTGAGGTGAATAGTGAAGATGTTGTGTATAGTGCCTTATAGTGAGGTGAAAAGTGAAGATATTGTGTATAGTGACTTATGGTGAGGTGAATAGTGAAGATGTTGTGTATAGTACCTTATGGTGAAGTGAATAGTGAAGATGTTGTGTATAGTGCCTTATAGTGACGTGAATAGTGAAGATGTTGTGTATAGTGCCTTATAGTGAAGTGAATAGTGAAGATGTTGTATATAGTGCCTTATAGTGAGGTGAATAGTGAAGATGTTGTGTATAGTGCCTTATAGTGAAGTGAATAGTAAAGATGTTGTGTATAGTGCCTTATGGTGAAGTGAATAGTGAAGATGTTGTGTATAGTGCCTTATGGTGAAGTGAATAGTGAAGATGTTGTGTATAGTGCCTTATAGTGAAGTGAATAGTGAAGATGTTGTGTATAGCGCCTTACAGTGAAGTGAATAGTGAAGATGTTGTGTATAGTGCCTTATAGTGAAGTGAATAGTGAAGATGTTGTGTATAGTGACTTATAGTGAAGTGAATAGTAAAGATGGTGTGCATAGTGCCTAATGGTGAAGTGAATAGTGAAGATGTTGTGTATAGTGCCTTATAGTGAAGTGAATAGTAAAGATGGTGTGTATAGTGCCTTATAGTGAAGTGAATAGTGAAGATGTTTATTGTGCCTTATAATGAAAAGAATAGTGAAGATGGTGTGTATAGTGCCTTATAGTGAAGTGAATAGTGAAGATGTTGTGTTTTTACCTTATAGTGAAGTGAATAGTGAAGATGTTTATTGTGTCTTATAGTGAAGTGAATAGTGAAGATGTTTATTGTGTCTTATAGTGAAGTGAATAGTGAAGATGTTTATTGTGTCTTATAGTGAAGTGAATAGTGAAGATGTCGTGTATAGTGCCTCGCCAATTGCACTGGTTAACCATTACCCCGGAATACGATCTGCAAATCGATTAACATCCAGGCACTTACACACCCACCCACAGACCCAGCCTCACAAAACCACCCACACGCCCCCACCCACAGCTAGACGAAAACGCGGGCATAGTGAGTAAGGGGAAGGAAGTTAAACAAACAAGTGAAATGTACCAATGAGGGACCTGTTTACTAACACACACACACACACACACACACACACACACACACACACAGGTTATGGTCAACTACAGAAAATTTTTGATTACAGACAAACACACTAACAAAACAATTGCTCATTACTATATATCCTTCCGTTCTTCCCTTCCCCTCTCCCTCTTCTTCTTTCTCCTCCTCCTTCTCTTCTCCCACTGGTAGAGAGAGATGGTGTGTGTGTGTGTGTGTATGTGTGTGTGTGTGTGTGTGTGTGTAGAACCATTCGTACGCCTACAAATTTGCCAGACATTGACCCTGGAAGCTGACCTCTTTCAGTGGATCTTGAACGCCCACAACAACGCCCCCCCTCCCCCACAACAGCCTCTCTCTCTCTCTCTCTCTCTCTCTCTCTCTCTCTCTCCTCTCTTTCTTTTTCCTCCTCACTCCTCCTCTCTTTCCACAACAGTAAAAAAAAATTATCCCTGTCATTTCAGCTTTTACTTATCCATTATTGTGTGTTTGAATGTTAGCTTCATTTACTCTTGATTATTATTATCTATGTTAATGACACACACAAACACACACACACACACACACACACACACACACACACACCCTGGTCGTAAGAGATAAACAGGAGGAAAAGAAGAAGGGGATAGCTGACAAAAGGTGATAATGAGGGAGGGAGAGAGAGATGAAAGTTAGGAATAATGAAGGAAATTAGAATAGAATGGAGGGAACAGACGCAGCGAGAGAGTGTTAATGGGAACATGAGACAAAGACAATACCGAATGAAAGGGAGTAAAGATAGATTGATAAAGAGTGGAGAGAGAGAGAGAGAGAGAGAGAGAGAGAGAGAGGAAGAAGAAGAGGGAGGGAGAGAGTGTGGGAGGACAAGTGGTGTAAGACAGGTGGTGATGTCACTCCACCTCCTCCACCGGAGTTGTGTGTGTGTGTGTGTGTGTGTGTGTGTGTGTGTGTGTGTCCTACTGAACTTCAAAATAGTAACAGAGTCTTGTAAAATAATGGTGACTTTTGTTGTTGTTGTATCTTAGGTTATGTTCCGTTGTATTACGTCAGGTTAGCAGTAATGATCTTCACTTATAGTTTGTGTCGTGTGTTTGATTATCGCTACTGTTGACACTTTAGTTGGAATTAAAATAATGTGTAGAGGTAAAGTGGAATTATCAGTATGAGAGTTATTCCTGGAGCATATGTATGAGAGTTATTCCTGGAGCATATGTATGAGAGTTATTCCTGGAGTATATGTATGAGAGGTATTCCTGGAGCATATGTATGAGAGGTATTCCTGGAGCATATGTATGAGAGTTATTCCTGGAGCATATGTATGAGAGTTATTCCTGGAGCATATGTATGAGAGTTATTCCTGGAGCATATGTATGAGAGTTATTCCTGGAGCATATGTATGAGAGTTATTCCTGGAGCATATGTATGAGAGTTATTCTTGGAGCATATGTATGATGTATATATAAAACTCTCATTTCCACACACACACACACACACACACTCACATACACGTATATACACAGGAATGAAAAACAACATTCAACAATTTTTTTTCGTCATACTTGCAGTACAACAACACATCATTTTACACAACGATAAACCTTTTTTTCAGGCACCATATTTACACCATGTGCCTGGCTGCTGTTCTGTCCCACTTTCTTAACCTCCTTCACACTTCCTCATACTCTCACACAACCTCTCTCACTCTCACACTTAACCTCTCTCACACTCTTAACCTCTCTCACTCTCACACTTAACCTCTCTCACACTCTTAACACTTCACCCATTCTTGTAAATCCTCCTACTTCACCCACCTTTTTCCCGACAACTTCACCTGTATGTGGTCGCCAAAACACCCCACAACAAAACTTTTTCAGTGAATATTTTTTGGTGGTTGTTGGTGAGCTGTGGACACTGGGAGGCTGTGAGTGGGGTGGTGTGTGTGTGTGTGTGTGTGTGTGTGTGTGTGTGTGTGTGTGTGTGTGTGTGTGTGTGTGTGTGTGTGTGTGTGTGTGTGTGTGTGTGTGTGTGTGTGTGTGTGTGTGTGTGTGTGTGTGTGTTTGTGTGTGTGTTTTGGCCTGGTTGCAGCCTACACTACACTGTATTAATCCGTTATATATCGATCTCCATGTCTACCCACCTCCATGTCCTACCCTATATCACACACACACACACCTCGCGCAGTCCGCCACTACAACAAAATTCAGCCCATAAGAGCCCTCACCGATAGATATAAGACTAGCACCATCCCATCTATTGTTAAAATAATAAACAACTCCTGATTTATGTCCTGTACAGCTCTGCAAATGTATTGAACGCATATCATTATGTCTAAATCATGTGTACGTTTGTATATTTTCAGCCACCGGCTGCAACTCTATCAATTAACCGTTTATTATTATTATTATTATTATTATTATTATTATTATTATTACACACACACACACACACACTGTTGAGAGAGAGAGAGAGAGAGAGAGAGAGAGACAGACCCCGCCACCTACCCACCAAGTACCCAACTACGTTAATGGTCTCGCAGTGAGAAAATTAAAGGTGACGTGTTTTGTGGGTGGTGGTGTACTAGGTAATGGGGGGGCCCAGCCACCCGTCAACCACCCTCAACCCACGTTCTGGCTGATGCTTAGCCATACGCCAGACCTTCTGGCTGATTTCACGTGGTTAGGAGGAAGATTGACTTATGGTTGAGGATCTTTTACCTGGAGAGTGAAAGGTCAAATATAGTGCAATAAGCCTTATACAGGTAGATAAATTACTTACGTGAATCTCAGGTGAACGAAACACGAAACAAATCATCAAGTTTAGAGAAGTCTGCGGAAATTAAATTTAAATATGATGGATTAATGAATGGAAAAAAAGTCGTGTTTCTGTCATTCCCACTCTTCCTCACTCCCACCACTACCCCCTCGCCCCCCCCCCTCCATCCCCCACTATTTCCCCTCCTCATCCCTCTCCCTACCCCACCTAAGCGCTCTTACATTAGGCCAGCTCCTCTCACTCCCTCGTCTGTCCTATCTTACCATATACACACACCCATCACCTCCCTCGGGAAATCAAAGGGAACTTGTCCGTACTACCCCCTCCAAAAAAAAAAAAAGTAGGCTCCTATCCTATACAATTAATTAACGAAAAGCCTCAGTGTCTATTTTACAAAATGTTTAAGTTATTCGATAAAAGATACTTTAATAGCTCGTTAATTTTCAATATTTTGCCGTAAAGAGTAATAGGAGAAAATATAATAGTTATTTGTTATAATATTATTTATAGAGCCAGTGAACGAACCAATGAGCAACGATCTGAAAGGAAGAGTATATGGGAACTACAGTAGGAGTAATGAATGCCTTGAGCTGTATAGAGATTATAAAGAAATTGCTCTCCCGACGTCAGTACAGGGGTGTGAGGCAAGGACTCTGGAGGCAAGCGGAGAAAGTAAATTGTAAGCGACAGAATTAGTGTACTTAAAAGTAGCGTATGTTGGGGTGTGTAGGAGGAACAGAGACACAGGAATGAGGACGCTTGAAAACCCCAATAGACTTAGAGACAGAAGGACCGAGTCAGACTTTAGTATGGGTGGTGAAGTGCTAGAGAGAATGGGGATTGAAATACTGATAAATTTGGATGTGTAATTCAGAAGTTGGGATGTAGGATGGAGAGGGAAGGATGGGGATGGTAATGAAAGAGTGGATGAAAGAGGGGGTGAAAGAAGTACAGGAAGGAATCAACAGAACGCGGAATAAACTATAGAGACAATGGCTTCAGGTCGTTCATGGGGAGGTATATAACAGCTGTGAGGGATTTAGTCTTATCTTGAGTCTACTTAAGATTAAACGAGATTCCATGACAATGTTATTTATTTATTTATTTTTTGCTATTTATAGAACATGTACTTTCCTTGTGTGTGTGTGTGTGTGTTTCTTTAATCTCATTCTCTGTTCTTTCTCTCTCTGTTTCTTGAACTCTCTGCCCATCCATCACCACTACTACAAAACACAGTACCACACTTTGCCACCACGCGAGGCAGAAAGCATCGCCAACATCATTCTCTCTCAGTGGCTGACCCGTAACTCAGCTCCCGTGCGTGTCTGGGCATACACCTCCTCCCCCAGGTGTCGGCGGCCCTGGTGCTAGTTCTGGCACCTCACACGCCCCCCCCTAGTGAACGATACCCATCCTCCGTGCATTATTTCTCTGGGCTGGGAGTGGATGAGGTTGCTGGTGTGGGTGATGCAATGCGGAACATGAGTAGGTGTTTGTTGGGCGGGTGTGTGGAGGTTTGGGGATGTGTGACTTTGTTTCTTGTTTTATAAAGTTATCTCCGTACCTTTTGTTGTTATTATTATTATTATTATTATTATTATTATTATTATTATTATTATTTATTATTATTATTATTATTATTATTATTATTATTATTATTATTATTATTATTATTATTATTATTATTATTATTATTATTATTATTATTATCATTATCATTATCATTATCATTATCATTATCATTATTATTATTATTATTATTATTATTATTATTATTATTATTATTATTTACTTTCTCTATCATCTCTTCAAAGACTGGGTTGGGTTATAGAGGTGTGATGTTAATGCCGACCTCAACACCTTTATATTCCCACCTGAATCTTCTTAATTAACACGGCCATATTTGATCATAAAACTACTTTCCTTTATCACAATTAACGATAATGTTATTCATCTATTTCATTCATTTAGATTTGATACATATATTTATTTCATTAACCTGTCATTATTATTTTCCATGAACAACGTAGAACCTGTATGCAAATGAGATAGTTAATATTGCTAGCGTTGGTATGCATGAATTTTTTTTATTGCTGTTTGATCCAAATACCCATGTGTGTATGTATGTATCGTTGTGTTTTATTGTAATGGAAATAAAAGGTTTATAATAGGCCCTGTCTCATCAACAGAGCGTATTATATAAATGGGTCAATACATCTGATATTATATTCAGATTCACCACCCTGTAACTTTCTGTCTATAGATGCAAGACATGGGGTGACAACGTGGGCAACGCTTACCCAAGAAGCAAGACCATAGCTCCAGCATTCCTGTAGCCGCACTCACGTGCCCTAAGCTTCAGTAGCTCACCTCAACTCATATGAAAGAGGCGTGACCAAGCGATTTATCATACATAAACGCCGTCCCTTTCTCATTCACTCCTAGACAGTGAGACTTACGGTTGATATACACTCAGGAATTATATATACAACCTTTTATAATAAAACAAAGGAATTACCGTTTGGGTTTCGTTACTTAAAACCCAAATATAAATATGTGTGAACGGACTGGTTAATTGGACAAGCAGCCGATTCATATAGGTGGCAGCGGTGGGATACGGATTCTTCAAACTGGTAGTCGTATCATCCGTCTGTGTCTTGTGAAAAACAAGAAACCACACAGCAGTGACGCGTTACATAATCCGAGTGTTTAAAACTATATCCCGTATTGAGACAATATGTAGTGAGCACTCCTTATCTCTGTCACATACAAATACATGCAGAATTCGTAATATACAAATATTACAGCCTGTTGGTACATATCCAGATTGAGCCGGTTGAGATAGACTCCACTCAGCATTCCCTAGACATTACAGTGTTGCAGTGTTGAACAACAGTTTCGTAACCTGGAATTCAATTGGTATTTCACTAGCAGCTGAGCAGTATTGTCGTGTCGTCAGCGCGAATTACGAATTCCGGTGTCATCATACAGATCTCCATATATACGTGGAACTGTGAAAGAATTAGCACACGGCAGTTTTCGCCAGCGAACGACGAGTGTGATAACCAATCATCTGTTTTCTGATCGCCGGAGGAGGAACTCACCTAAATCAAGTGGACTCGTCTCTCACCAAAGCAGAAGTGTCATCTCGTTGCCAAGGAAACCAGCAGCAGCGCGCGCATCCTAGGGAGAGGCAACGCCCACACCCCACCCACCACTCCACTCAGAACTTTTGAAGGATTCACATTTTCTATACAGACGTACTACTCTGTATAAATAGGTATTTAAATTACATAGTTTTACACACATGAACACGTTCGAGAGATATCTTCACACCCATAGGTTCGTCGGATAGGATTATTTCAATGATAAAGTGTCGAATGTAAGATTAATGTATTGAAATCCTATAATTTACAGTAGTTGTAAGTGTCTGTCTTCTTATTGATAGTTTAAAAAATTAACTACAATTAATATTCATTGTCTTGTAAATGAGAGGCAAGTGATCTACTTACTGTTAAGTATTCATTGACCCAAGGGGGCTAATAGATAATTTCTAAGTTTCCCATGTCTAATGTAGATGAAATCGAACGCCTAGCGTAACTATTTGCTGATAACCAACTCATCAATGATCAAGCCCAGACTGACATAGATTTTGAGTATGGAACACAGTTAAATGAGTCGGTAGGAAGTAGTGAGAAAGTTATAGACGAATCATTTGACGACTTAAACCGTCGTACCCTACGGTCTGGTAATCACTATAGTACCTCACCTAAGTATACTAAAGCAGTTACCCCTGTTACAGGTGATAGTGTGTCTGTTGCTAAATCGGTAACAACCTTATTAACCCAGCCTTCTGCTAAGAGTAAGAATACTAATTTGCTTAATACTAACACTAAAATGGCTTCGTCTAACCCTCACACCCTCACTAACACACCTACAGCTGATACTGTCATTAATATCATGCAGCGCGGCGATTATGTTCGAAATTTCACGGGACAAGACGATTATAGGGTCGCACATTTTATTAGTGCATGTGAAGA